>NC_133648.1:41514486-41649418 GCF_009905375.1 Apium graveolens
TGGATTTCCTTAGTGTTATCTACAATCTTCCTTTTTGCATTTACCTTTCTTCTGTTCCCTTTCTGCCATTCCTTTTTTTCCTCACTTCTTTCACCCCTGTATTCAATTTCTTTCTTCTCTTCAATTTGACTTGACTTTAGCTGTTTTTCAAGCTTTGCTTGTGCTCTTTTGTCAGCCCTTAGCTTTTCAGCTTCTTCCTTCAGCCTTTTGGTCTCTTCCCTCTTGGCTTTTGAGAATTTGGGATGTCCTTGCACCACACAGATACTCTTTCCCTCTCTATAAATGATAGCCATATTCATTCTTTCCACTACATCATTGGTCTCTTTGTGCTTTATGATGCTGCCACCCAAAACTTTGTCTTCATCGGGCTTTGGAAGAGGAAAGTCCACTTCTTTCAAATGAGCAAAGTTAAGGGGATTCTTTGTAGAGTCCTTGTTAAGTCTAGTGTTGGGCTTGAGTACCACAGGTTTAAAGTTCTTGAAGGAAGTTTCTCCAACCTTATTCCTCCTTACTGGCTTGTATTCCATAGTGATTGGCTTAACCTTTGTGCTATGTTTTACAGATAAGGATTTTGTTGTTGTAGAGCCAAACACTTGTTGCATTTTTTCATCAATTCTCCTCTTTTACTCTTTCACCTGCATCTCAGCTGCTGCTAGTTGGATTAGATCAGTTCCATCAAGCTTTCCTTTGATTTGAAGTGTTGGAGAAGTAGTGATGATAGGAACTAGCACTTTGGATATTTGAATGTTTATATATGGCTCTCCTTCACCTTCCCTTCTATTCTCCCCCTTTTTGTTATCATCAAGGAGAGGGGTCAAGCCTTGTGCTTTTGCCAGCTGCATAAGTAGACTTATTTGAGACTGTTGATTTTGAAGAATGGTGACCACAGAATTTTCAATGACTTGAACTCTGTCTTCCAACTTGGCTAGCCTCTTTTCAGCATCTGATTCTCTTCTCAATCTCAGTAACAAGTCCTGCATGGTACCATAGGGCATGACTGAATCCAGCTTCTCAGAATTGAAGGACTTCAAGTCAGCTATATCCTTCTTGAGTTCATCCACACTCAGATTATGTCTTAGTTACTGTAGTTTCATGAGATGTAGAGAATCTAGGTGGGCTTGAAGAATAGCCTTGGTACCAGCATCTGAAGTTTCCTGAAGGGCCTTTTGAATAGCCATAACTTGTTTGACCAGGGAGACATTGAAATGCCCTGGTGTAGATTCCTTAGTCAAGGCCCATTCAGGTAAATCTGGAATTGAACTAGGGCCTTCATCTCCCCCTAAGTTCATGCTTCCATCAAATGAGACAGAGTCATCATCATTAGAATTTACTCCAAATTCTTCAGATGGCTCACCAGCTTGAGAAGGCATCCTATTGACAACAGCTTTATCCCTTTATAGAGATTCTGAAGTGTGTACTAGGTTCAAAGTCTGTTCTGCCTCCACATTGCCCTGAGCAGCCAACAGTTGATAGGCTGACACAGGATGAGTAAAAGTGTCAGCATCCAAGGAAATGTTATCAATTACAGCTTTGTAATGTTGCTGAAATTGTCTTTCCTTGTCAGCATCATCCACAATCATTGACTCATTAGCAATGGCTGGATCCACCCTTATACCTCTTGTACCTGCTTTTCTCTCAATTTCTCTATATTCTTGCATCAAGGGCTCCCCCTGGCTCACACACCTCACACCCTCACCCTCACCTACTAAGGTGGCACTCCTCTCACTTTCTTTTGCCATGCTGGAAGAAATAGCTTGCATATTTAGACTCTCAAGCTCTCCTTTTTCCTGGGAGCAACCCAGCCTCTTACTCAAATTTTCACTCCCTTCCCTCAATCCTAGAAGTGATTGTACAGTAACCATATCTTCTACACTTGGAATTGATTCAGTTATTTATGTAGAGACTATCAACGGATAGGGAGTATCCGTTGAAGTAGGAACTGATGATATCAACGGATAACTGATGTTAAGCTTATCCGTTGAAGAACAACCACTTGTCAACGGATGAGAAATATCCGTTGAAGAAAGAAAAGAAGTAGAAATTGAAAGTGACATGATTGTTGAATCTGTGTGGATTGATTTTAATTTAGGGGACGCAGATTCCTCAACCAAATCTGAAAGAATTGGCTGATGATCCAATAAATCATCTAAGAGATGATGATCACCAGTATTTGAGTGGGGCTCCTCCCTGAGTTGTAAAGAGAGAGAATCAGGAATTGATGTGAATATCATGTCCACATCCAGAGATGGTGATGGAGAATTTGGTGATTGATGTGTGTCAATTTTGAGAGAATGGGGTTGTGACTCCACATTTGTTGGAGTCACATCAAGCTGAATTTGAGAAGGCATAGATACAGGTGGGTGTATCTGTGCATTATGTGCACCCTATGTGGAAACTAAGGTTTTAACCTTCTTTCTTCTTGTAAAGGCTTTTACAGGTGAGTGTGTGGCTTCAGTGTCCCTCCCTCTTTTGTTCTGTGTCCCTGGTTGGGGACTATTTTCAATAGCTGCACCCTTTTGGGAGGATGCAACTAGGGATGAGTTTGAATCCTTTTCAACCACCACAGTCTTTTGAGAAACTGTGGCTTGGCTAGCTGAGGTACCACTCACCTCTCCTACCTTATCCTGGGGGGTTTCTTGATGTTCACCCCTCCCCTCACCACTCACACCCTATTCACTCTCCTCAGGGTTTATGGAGTTGTTACAACTGTTGTCTTTTGAGAAACAACAGAGGTAGCTTTCTTTGACTTTGTTCTCGAAACTTTAGGTTTGGTGGATTTGGAAGGAATCTGTTGGGACAAAGACACTGATTCCATGGCCACACTTGAAGGCAAAGAAATAATGGGGTTGGAAGTAGTAAGAGTTGAAGAAGTATTTACCTCACTTACCTGAGGTGCATTCATTATTGGCAAATATACCAATGGCCCCTGATTGTTGAGGTTAATTCTCAAAAGGTCTGCAAGAACCCTTTTCTCTTGTGCCCAGCATTTGAGTTTGTTACTCTCATTGGTTATGACCAATCCTTCAGCAACATGGTTAGCCAATAACATAAAGAATCTAGCATAGTAGATGTTATGAGGTCTATTAACTTTGATACCTAACCTGGTACCTAATTCTAGCATGACATAGTTGCTAAAATTAAAATACCTATCAGAAATTAGCATATAGAGCATATTAACTAGAGATGAAGTTATTGCATCAAAATTACTAATTTTCCCAGAGAAAACCTTGATAAAGGTATCACAAAGAAAACTCCATTCTTTCCTAAGGCCTTTTCTTCTAATACTCCCTAAACTAGCAGAATCAAAAGAATAGCCTATGGAATCTAACATGCTAGATATATCATTATCAGTGTGTGGTGTCATGGCATTGTTCTCAGGTAGTTTGAAACAAGACTGTATATCATCACAGTTAATACAGTAATCTTTACCTTTGAGAGAGAAAGTGATGGTCATATCTGTGGGATTGAACTCTGCAGTTGTCCAAATCTCCTCAATTATCTCACAGTAAATGGTTGGGGCTTCCAGCATTGCATAGCTTAGTTTGCAATTTTTGATGAAGTCCATCATCTTGTGATAATCTGAGTGGGCTTCATTCTTTTCCACCAAAGCTACGAAATTGTTCTTCTCATAGACAAATCCAGACTGGGACATTATTTTTACTACTGGTGCCATATTAGTGAGTAGAGGTTGCAGAGAAAAGTTGAGAGTTTTGGGAGAGAAAGAGAGTAAAAGCTTTTGAAAGATTGCAAGAAAGCGTAAAGTGAAAATAAGAATTCAAAAGGCTTTTATACTTTCTCGAATTAAAATGTAAGGAGAATGATTAAATAATACTTTTAAGTAAATTATAACCGTTTGAGAATAAAGAAAACTGCATGTATTCTAAAAACTGCCTTTAATACAAATACATACAACTGTGTATATATATATATGTATCAACGGTTAAGTAAAAGAATCAACGGTTGTGACTTACATAAAACAACTGATGTGACACTTCAACGGATAAGGTAAATAGTTATCCGTTGAAGATTAACACAGTTTTATCCGTTGAAGGATAAAATTACCAGAGATGTATTTGTCTTTCAACGGATAATGAACATCCGTTGATAGAACAATTTTGGCTTTCAACGGATAGGAAATATCCATTGATAGAATAATCTTTACTCAAAGCCAACTTTGTTCTAGCAGCAAATTCATTTCAGGCTTCAAAACAGATTATAATAAGGACATGAATTTATGAATAATTAAGCATACCTAGCTCACTTACTAATCTTGTGAATGTCGATTCATCAAGTGGCTTGGTAAATATGTCTGCAATCTGCTTTTCACTTGGAACAAAATGAAGTTCCACTATACCATTCATCACATGTTCCCTTATGAAGTGGTACTTGATGTCAATGTGCTTGGTTCTTAAGTGCTGCACTGGATTTTCAGTAATGGCAATGGCACTTGTGTTGTCACAGAAATTGGAATTTTGTCAACAGTTATCCCATAGTCAAATAGTTAATTCCTCATCCACAGTATTTGTGCACAGCAACTACCAGCAGCAGTGTACTCAGCTTCAGCTGTTGTTGTAGAAACAGAATTTTGCTTCTTGCTGAACCATGACACAAGCTTATTCCCTAGAAATTGACAGGTGCCAGTTGTACTTTTCCTGTCTATTTTGCAACCTGCATAATCTGCATCTGAGTAGCCAATTAGATCAAAACCAGACTCTCTAGGATACCAAATTCCTAGATTTGGAGTCCCTTTGAAATATCTGAAGATTCTTTTAATAGCCACTAAGTGAGATTCTTAGCGTCAACTTAAAATCTAGCACAGAGACATGTAAAAAACATTATATCAGGTCTACTAGCAGTTAAATATAGAAGTGAGCCAACCATGCCTCTATAACTTGTAATATCCACAGATTTTTCAGCCTTGTTTAATTCAAGCTTGGTGGCAGTGGCCATGGGAGTTTTTGCAGGTGAACAATCCATTAAATCAAACTTCTTTAAAAGATCATAAATATATTTGGTTTGACTAATGAAAATTTCACCACTAACTTGTTTAACTTGTAAACCAAGAAAATAAGTTAGCTCTCCCATCATGCTCATTTCATATTTACTTTGCATTAACTTAGCAAACTTTTTACAAAGCTTATCATCTGTAGAACCAAATATAATATCATCTACATAGATTTCAACAAGTATTGTAGAGCCATTAACATTTCTAAAGAAAAGAGTTTTATCAACAGTACCTCTTGTGAAGTGATTATCTAGAAGAAATTTTGACAAAGTCTCATACCAGGCTCTAGGTGCTAGCTTTAGTCCATAGAGTGCTTTCAACAGATAATACACATAGTCTGGAAAATTTGGATCTTCAAATCCTGGAGGTTGGCTTACATAAACTTCTTCCTCCAATTCTCCATTCAGAAATGCACTCTTGACATCCATTTGATAGACTTTGAAATTGGCATGGGCTGCATAGGCTAGAAAGATTCTGATGGCTTCAAGTCTTGCAACTGGAGCAAATGTCTCATCAAAATCTATTCCTTCTTGTTGAGAGTAGCCCTTGGCAACCGATCTGGCTTTATTCCTTATGACAATGCCATTTTCATCCATCTTGTTTTTGAATACCCATTTTGTATCAATAGAGCTCTTGTTCTTTGGCTTGGGTACCAGCTTCCATACCTTGTTCCTTTCAAATTGGTTTAGCTCCTCTTGCATTGCTAAAATCCAATCTGGATCCAATAGAGCTTCTTCCACTCTCTTAGGTTCCTCCTGTGATAGAAAACTACTATATAGACATTCATCTTGAGTAGCCCTTCTAGTTTGTACTTTAGATGTAACATCACCAATGATCAATTCAAAAGGGTGATTCTTGGTCCATTTCCTTTGAGGTGGTAGATTAGCTCTAGATGAGGTTGCCTCAGTATTGTCATGATGTGAGATAGAATGTTGATTGGTTAAAACTCCCCCTGAGTTACTGATCCTTTGAAAGGAACTGGGAGTTCTGTCAACTGATGAAGTGAATTGATTATCCGTTGACAGACTATGATCAACAGATGCTTCATTATGTACTTCAACGGATGCTGCATTACTTCTTTCAACGGATGCTGAATTGTGACTTTCAACTGATGCAGTAGTTTGTGCATTATCCAAAGGCAGATTTTGAATTATTTTCGAGGTGCCTTCTCTATCATTCTCATCTTCACTATCATCAAAATATATCTCAATGTTGTCAAATTTGAGTCCTTCATGATGTCCCTCATCTGTTAGTCCATCAATCTTTTTATCATCAAACACAACATGCACAGATTCCATGACAATATTGGTTCTTAGATTGTAGACCCTATATGATTTTCCAGCAGAATAACCAACAAATATTCCTTCATCAGCCTTTGCATCAAACTTCCCTTTGTAATCAGGTTGATTCCTTAAAATGTAGTATTTGCAACCAAAGACATGAAGAAAGTTTAAAGTTGGTTTTCTTCTCTTGAACAATTGATAGGGAGTCATGCCTTTTGCCTGATTGATTAGAGAAATATTTTGAGTGTAACATGCACAGTTAACAGCCTCAGCCCAAAAGTATGTTGGGAGTTTTGACTCTTCAAGCATAGTTCTTGCAGCTTCAATTAGTGATATGTTCTTCCTTTCCACCATACCATTCTGTTGTGGAGTCCTTGGAGCTGAGAACTCATGCATGATCCCATTTTCTTCACAGAACAACCTCATGGTAGAATTCCTGAACTCAGTTCCATTGTCACTCCTGATATTCCTTACTTTGAAATCTGGATGATTGTTGACTTGCTTGATATGATTGATGATGATTTCACTAGCTTCATCATTTGATCTAAGAAAGTAGGTCCATGAAAACTTTGAGAAATCGTCTACAATCACTAGGCAATATCTTTTCCTTGAATTGACAATACATTGACTGGTCCAAAAAGATCCATGTGTAGCAGTTGTAATGGTTCATCAATTGCTGATTCAAGCTTCTTACTGAATGATGCTCTCTTTTGCTTTCCTTTCTGACAAGCATCACACAGTCCATCCCTTGAGAATTCCACTAGGGGCATTCCTCTAACTAAGTCCTTTTTGACTATATCATTCATTGTCTTAAAATTCAAATGGGACAACATCTTGTGCCATAGCCAACTTTCATCTGGACTTACTTTGCTGAAAAGACAAGTAACTGATTCTGCATCTGTAGAGTTGAAGTCATCCAAGTACACATTCCCTTTTCTAACTCCAGTTAGAACCACTTTGTTGTCCTTCTTACTTGTGACAACACAGGCTTCAGAATTGAAGGAAACAGTATTCCCTCTGTCACATAGTTGACTGATGCTCAATAGATTGTGTTTGAGACCATCAACTAATGCGACTTCATCAATGATGACATTTTCTTTTGAAATCAAGCCATATCCCATAGTGAACCCTTTGTTGTCATCTCCAAAGGTTATGCTAGGGCTAGCTCTCTCCTTGAACTCTGTGAGCAGGGTGAAATCTCCTGTCATGTGCCTTGAACACCCACTGTCCAAGTACCATAGATTCCTTCTTTTTCCCTGCACACAACAAAATCAATCAAGTTGATTTTGGTACCCAAGTTTCCTTGGGTCCAGCCTTGTTAGTCTTTTTCCTAGACTTCATACCTCCTGCATCTTTTGACTTAGGTAACTTTGGGTCAACCTTGGTCTCAGATGTAGTTGGTTGAAGTGTAGGGTTAGTCACAGAGTCATTTAGCACATTTGGTTGAATTTGATAAGGCATAGATTGTGCAAACATATTATTCCACATAGGCATGTTGTATGGCATTTGAGGCATACTGAATGCAGCAAAATAAGGATTATTAACATATGGCGTGTTTGCAAAATATGCATGAGGATTCTGTTGAGATATAATAGGCATAACATGCAGAGGTGACATAGACATGTTAGGCATGGAAGGAGTTAAAGGCATGGGAGCATTCTTAATTGACTTGCATTTAGCAGATAGATGATTAACACTTTTGCAATGCACACAACTTTTTCTAGGAGCATATTTATCAGGTGTGTAATTGTTGTGTTTGTTAATCCCTACCTTCCCATTTCTATTTGATTTTCTTTTAGTTTCCATTTTATCCTCAACCATCTTAAGCCTATTTTTCAACTGATCTAAAGTCGTGTGTCCTATATTCACCTTACTGTCATCTTTGGATATGCTGGCTTCTTCTTTGACAAAGTTCTTAGAAGTTGAACCAAACTTCTTATTGAGATTTTTCAAATTGTTCTTTTTAGAATCACTTGCCTGTTTTAATTGATGAGCCTTCAACGGATGCTCCTTTTCTTCCTTCAACGGATAACTTTCATCATCCGTTGATAATCCATCAATTAATTCTACTTCCATTTTGTTTTTCTTCCAGGCATTCTCACATAGTGATTCAATTCCCTGAACCTTGACAATCTGAGCACTGACATCCCTAGATGTTTTCCAGGCCTTGATTACATCTTGTTCACGTTCTAATTGTTTAGAAAGAATTTCTACTTTCTTAAAAGATTCTTCTAGTTCACTCTCAACAGTTAAGCATTTAATTTTAATCTTTTCAATCTCAATTACCTTACCCCTAACACAACATTCCTATCACTTAAAAACAAATTATTCTCTTTAATTCTTATGTTTTCTTTAGCTATTGATTTAAGAGAAACACGCAAATGATATAATTCATTGGACATATCATTTATAGCTTCATTGCATTCAATCTTAGAAAGCTGAGAGAGGTTAGTAGTAATTACCTGGTTGCTTGATGAACTAGTTTCATTTTTATCAGAATTAGCCATCAGGTTTAGGTTGACATATTCCATATCATCATCTTCATTGGCTCCATCTGCTGCCCTGTCATCTTGAGTCAAAAAAGCTCTTTCCTTTTGTTTGAGCAAATCGAAATATTTCTTTTTTTAATCCACTTGCTCAAATTTCTTCTTATTAGAGGTTACCTTTGTGCACTCATTTGCAAAGTGTCCACTTATGCCACAGTTATAACATTTGAACTTAAATTTGTCCACCATGTTCTTGTTTGGCTTAGTGAATCTGGCATTTTTCTTGAATTTCATCTTTGCAAACCTCCTGGACAGAAAAGCCAGATGTTCATCAACATCATCAAAGTCATCTTGACTGGAACTATCTTTAACCTCAACTACTTGCTCCTTTCCCTTGCTTGATTCTGATTTGCTTGTTCCAATTTTGAGACTTGGCATTGTCTTTTCTTCATTCCTGGCTTCAGTCTTCTCATTGTCAGCTACAAGTGCAACTGATCCACCTTTTCTCTTTCCCTTTTCCAACAGCTCATCTTGCTCCATCTCAAGTTCATAGGTCTTCAAAATTCCATATAATCTTTCAAGTGTGAAGTCCTTATAATCTTGAGAATTCCTTAGTGAAACAGTCATAGGCTTCCATTCCTTTAGTAGAGACCTCAGAAATTTTAAGTTGGAGTCCTTGACTTGGTACGCTCTGCCATACAGCTTTAATCCATTCAACAGTTTCTGAAATCTATTGAAGGTATCATTCAGTGATTCTCTTTCTTCAAAGTGAAAGTATTCATACTGTTGAATGAGAAGCTGCATTTTGTTTTCTCTAACTTGTTCAGTACCTTCACAGATAAGTTGCACAGTATCCCAAATTTCCTTAGCAGTTTGGCTGTTAATGACATTATCAAACATATCTTGATCTAAACCATTGAACAGAATGTTCATGGCTTTCTTATCCTTGTGAACCTCTTCAATATCTTCATCAGTCCATTCTGCTTTTATCTTGGGAATAGACTGTCCAATAGCAACTGTGGCAGTTGCAGCTGTGGCCACCTTGTGAGGGATGTGAGGACTATTTTCAATGCAGTTGATGTAGCTTTCATCTTGAGAGAGAAGATGTAGGTGCATCTTCACTTTCCAGTGATAATAATTATCTCTTTCCAGGATTTTAATCTTTACACCAATATCCTTCTTACTCATGATGTTAGTAGAATAGATCTTTAAACTCTTTGTAAGTTAAGAGCTTGCTCTGATACCAATTGTTATTCCCAAGGAACTAACAATGAGATTTACAGAAGGGGGGTTGAATGTAAATCTCAAAACTTTTTCAAGTTTTGAGCAGTTTCAAAGGCTATGTTTTTGATGAACAAGTGTGTGTGAATTGCTTTGAGCTGGTACAGACAGATATATATTTAAACACAAATGTAAAGAACACAAAAGACTTAAAAACTTTTCTGATGGATTTGTTGTTCCACCAGAGATGTGTTATTTCAGAAAATCTGTGATTTAAGAAATTGATCACAGCTGCTTCCTAGTACAAACTAGATGATTTTCTCTCAATATTTTTCTAAACAGCTCTGGAAAATTCACACTCTAATTACTAGCTACAACTTGGTTTATATATCACCAAGTTTACAAGTGAAGACAAAAGTACAATTAAAAAGATTCTTCACATGTTTCTTCTTCATTTCTCTATCCAATGCAATCTAGGTTGATATGTGAATCTTTGAATACTTCCTTGTTTGCACCAGAATGGAAATGCTGCATTTTCTTGATTCCTCCAAGAGGCTGCCACATTCCAATTGTCTCTGTCAACCCATGTGCCTCTGTCAGCTTATGAATTGTCACTGTCAGCTGCTATTGAACTTAGCATCCGTTGAAGCTTTCATCCGTTGATGGGTTTATCCGTTGATGCATTAGCTGTTGAAGCTTTATCCGTTGATGCACTCATCCGTTGATGGATGTTATCCATTGAAGCTGTGGAGACATCCGTTGAAGCTTTGTTTCTTATCCGTTGGAGGCCTTCAAATGGGTGATCATTTGTCCATTTCCTTTGTTGAGGTAGATTAGCTCTAGATGAAGAGGCCTCATTGTTATCTTGATGTGTGATTGAGTTTTGATTTTTAGAAACTCCCCCTGAGTTTGTGGATCTTTGATTTGAGAAAAGGGAACTTTCTATAGGTGATCTATCCTGACTTCCTGCTCCTTTTGATAACCCGACGGATGGTGAATTTTGAGTACCGACGGATGAAGCTGGTTGTCTCCCGACGGATAAAGCAGATTGCCTCCCGACGGATGAAGCATTATGCAACTCGACAGATGTTGAGTTTTGTGCTTCATTGGTAGTGGAATTTTCTGCATTATCCTTTGATACTGTTTCTTGATCACTTTCATCATCACTGTCATCACTAACCATCTCCACATTGTCGAATTTGAGACTCTCATGGTAATCTCCATCTTGTAGTTCTTCAATCTTTTTATCATCAAACACAACATGTATTGATTCCACAACAATGTTGGTTCTTAGATTGTAGACTCTATATGCTTTACCAACATCATATCCAACAAAAATTCCTTCATCTGCTTTAGCATCAAACTTCCCATTTAGATCAGTTTGATTTATCAGAATATAACATTTGCAGCCAAAGACATGAAGAAAATTTAGAGTTGGCTTCTTGTTCTTGAACAATTGATAGGGAGTCATGCATCTTGATTGATTAACCAGGGAAATATTCTGAGTGTAGCATGCAGTGTTTACAGCTTCAGCCCAAAAATATGTTGGCAGTTTAGATTCTTCAAGCATTTTCCTGGAAGCTTCAATAACTGATCTGTTCTTCCTTTCCACTACTCCATTCTGTTGTGGAGTTCTTGCTGCTGAAAACTCATGCATTTTCCATTTTGCTCACAAAATGCTCTCATGACAGAGTTCTTGAACTCAGTTCCATTGTCACTCCAGATTCTTCTTACCTTGAAATCAGGATGATTATTGACTTGCCTTATGTGATTGATTATGATTTCACTAGCCTCATCTTTAGACTTTAGGAAATATGTCCAAGAGAACTTTGAGAAATCATCTACAATTACTAGGCAAAATCTTTTCCTTGAGATGGACAACACATTGACTGGTCCAAACAAATCCATGCATAGCAGTTGCAGAGGTTCTTCAATTGTTGAATCAAGTTTCTTCCTGAATGATGCTTTAATCTGCTTCCCCTTTTGGCAGGCATCACACAATCCATCCTTAGAAAACTCCACTAGAGGAATGCCTCTAACCAGTTCTTTCTTTACTAGCTCATTCATGGTCTTGAAGTTTAAATGGGATAGCTTCTTGTGCCATAGCCAACTTTCATCCTGACTTGCTTTACTATGAAGACAAGTAACAGATTCTGTATTAGATGAGTTGAAATCAGCTAGGTACACATTTCCTTTTCTCACACCAGTGACAACCACTTTGTTGCTCCTTTTGTTAGTCACAACACAGGCTTCTGAGTTGAAGGTTACTGAATTGCCTTTATCACAAAGCTGGCTGATACTCAACAAGTTGTGCTTGAGACCATCCACTAAGGCAACCTCCTCAATAATGACATTGTCCTTTGAAATCAAGCCATATCCCACAGTATAACCCTTGCTGTCATCTCCAAAAGTAATACTTGGGCCAACTCTCTCCTTGAACTCTGTGAGCAGGGTAGAATCACCAGTCATGTGTCTTGAACAACCACTATCCAAGAACAAAAGATTCTTTCTGTTTCCCTGCACACATCAAAATTAAATCAAGTTGATTTTGGTACCCAAGTTTCCTTGGGTCCTGCCTTGTTAGCTTTCTTTTTCTGTTTCTTAGGCTTTATCTCATTTGACTTGGGAATATCAGATTCATCCTTAGTCATTTGAGTTGGGCCTTTGAAACCATTCATCATAACAGAATTATCATGCATACTCTGATTAACAGGGAATGGCATGCTATTAGTGAACATGTTATTCCAGTAAGGCATGCTAAATGGAATTTGTGGCATACTAAATGCAGCATAATAAGGATTAGGTGCAAATGGCAGATTAGAAAACTGTGCATTCATATTACGTGTAGATATAACATTCATAGGCATGGGAGGCATGACATTCATGTTGGGAAAGTGAGGTGGCACAGACATGGAAGTAGGCATGGCAGATTTGCAATTAACAAACAAATGATTTACACTACCACACTTGACACAGATTTTTCTAGGAGCATATTTATCAGGTGTGTAGTTATTGTGTTTGTTAATTCCTACTTTTCCATTTCTATTATTTTTCTTTTTAACCTCTGTTTTCACCTCAATCTTTTCAAGTCTGTCACTTAACTGTTTGACAATCATGTGACCTACATTAGCCTTTTTCCCTTTCTTAACTTGACTCGATTCTCCTGGAATAAAATTCTTGGAAACAAATCCATACTTTTCATTCAACTTAACAAGTTTGGCTTTACTGATAGGCTTCCTTACAGCCGACGAATGAGGATTTTCATCAGTCTACGGATAACCCTTTTTGTTATCCGACGGATGACCCTCATCATCAGTCGAGTCTACATCTGTTAGCACTCCATCAACCAAATTTGGTTCTAATTTCTCCTTATTCTTTTTCCAGGCTGCATCACAGAATGACTCAATACCTTGAACTTTGGTGATTTGAGCATGAACATCTCTTGATATTTTTGTTATTCCCAAGGAACTAACAATAAGATTTACAAAAGGGGGGTTGAATGTAAATCTCAAATTTTTTTCAAGTTTTGAGCAGTTTCAAGGGCTAAGTATTTTGATGAACAAGTGTGTGTGAATTGTTTTGAGCTGGTGCAGATAGATATATATTCAAACACAAATGTAAAGAACACAAAAGACTTAAAAACTTTTCTGGTGGATTTGTTGTTCCACCAGAGATGTGTTATTTCAGAAAATCTGTGATTCAAGAAATTGATCACATCCGCTTCCTAGTACAAACTAGATGATTTTCTCTCAATGTTTTTCTAAACAGCTCTGGAAAATTCACACTCTAATTACTAGCTGCAACTTGGTTTATATATCACCAGGTTTACAAGTGAATACAAAAGTACAATTAAAAAGATTCTTCACATGTTTCTTTTTCATTTCTCTATCCAATGCAATCTAGGTTGATCTGTGAATCTTTGAATACTTCCTTGTTTGCACCAGAATGGAAATGCTGTATTTTCTTGATTCCTCCAAGAGGCTGCCATATTCCAATTATCTCTGTCAACCCATGTGCCTCTGTCAGCTTATGAATTGTTACTGTCAACTGCTATTGAACTTAGCATCCGTTGAAGCTTTCATCCGTTGATGTTTTTATCCGTTGATGTATTAGCTGTTGAAGCTTTATCCGTTGATACACTCATCCGTTGATGGATGTTATCCGTTGAAGCTTTAGAGACATCCGTTGAAGCTTTGTTTCTTATCCGTTGAAGGCCTTTAACTTATCAGTTGATACTACTTCACTTATACAAAATTACAAGGCATGAAATATTTACAGTTAGCCCTCCTATTTGCATATCCACTAGTAGTCAACATGACTTATAATTTCCCACAATATCTAAGAATCATAACTTGAATACAGAAACTGAAATGTGCTACAATACTAAACTTATTTCTAAGTAAAGCTACTCCATCAACGGATAGCCAGAATGGTCTTATCCGTTGAGGCTACAGACACTGGATTCCTACTTAAGTGTTTTATTTAACTTATCATCAAACTAATACACATATTCCTAACAATTTTCCATGCCTTAATCACCTCATGTTCACGCTCGAGCTGCTTCTTCAAAATTTCTTCTTTCTTCAAGGACTCAGTTAATTCATCCTTGGCAATCTTACACTCAATTCTTAATTTTTCAAAATCAATGAACTGAGACTCTAGCACATTATTGCTCTCACTCAAAAATAAATTATTTTATTTGATTTTAGCATTTTCTTTAGTATGAGACTTAAGTGTAACACGCAAATAATATAACTCTATAGACATGTCATTTATAGCATCATTACACTCACCTTTAGATAAATGTGCAAGGTTTGTAGTAATTACCTGATTACTTGAAGAACTTGTTTCTGTTTCAACAGACTTGGCCATTAGGGCTAAATTGACATAGCTGACATCTTCATCTTCATCCAGACCATCTGCTGCCCAATCATTTTCTTGTGTAATGAAAGCCCTTTCCTTTTGTTTGAGTAGCTCAAAGTATTTTTGCTTATAATCCACAGGCTCAAACTTTTTCTTGCTAGAATCTGACTTTCTACACTCACTGGCATAGTGTCCTGTCAAGCCACATTTGAAACATTTGAATTTTGATTTATCCACCATGTTTCTATTTGGCTTGGCTGCTCCAAAGTTCTTTTTGAACTTGAGCTTTGCAAATCTTCTGGAAAGAAATGCTAAATGTTCATCAATGTCTTCCATGTCATCTTGGCTCAAAGAATCTTCACTTTCTACTGCAAGCCCCTTGCCCTTGTTTTCATTGACCCTTGAAGTTGATTCAACAGCTTCCATCTTCATCTCCTTCTCTTTCTCTAACTCAGCAACTAGTGCAATGGACCCTCCTTTCTTCTTTCCTCTCTCCATCCTCTCATCTTGCTCTATTTCAAGCTCATAAGTTTTCAGGATGCCAATACAGTCTCTCCAAAGTAAACTCCTTATAATCTTGTGAGTTTCTCAATGAGGCTGTCATTGGTTTCCATTCCTTTGGAAGAGATCTAAGGAATTTCAGATCGGAGTCTTTTGTCTGATAGACCCTTCCATGCAACTTTAGAGCATTTAGCAGTTTTTGAAACCTACTAAAAATGTCAGTGAGTGACTCACTTTCTTCATTATGAAAATGCTCATATTGCTGAATCAATAGCTGCATCTTATTTTCTCTAACTTGCTCAGTGCCATCACAGATGATCTGTATTGTATCCCAAACATCCTTGGCAGTTTTATAGTTGATAATGTTGTCAAACATATCACCATCAACTCCATTAAACAGGATATTCGTGGCCTTTTTATCCTTCTTGACTTGTTCAATATCAGGATCAGACCATTCATGCCTTGGCTTGGGGACATATGGCTCATTTCCAGTAGCAGCTCTCATTGGTACATGAGGGCCGCTTTCTATGCAGTCCACATAGGCCTCATCTTGAGAAAGGAAATGAAGATGCATCTTTACCTTCCAATGATGGTAATTATCTTTATCCAGAAAAGGAATCTTGACTCCAACATCCTTCTTGTTCATCTTGCTGTATTGTTTTGATCTTTAAACTCTTTGTTCTTCAAGAGCTTGCTCTGATACCAATTGTTAGTCCCTTAACAATGTAACAAGAATTACAGAAGGGGAGTTGAATGGAATTCTTGAAATTTTTTCTTGAATAAAAATGTTCTAACTCAGATATATATATATATATATATATATAAGTGTAAATTGATTAGCAGAATGCGGATTTGTTACTTGAAATGAATCAAAACACAAGTAATTAAAAATAAGAGTCTTTAAAAACTTTCTGGTGGATTTGAATGATTTCACTAGAGATATATAATATATATCGAGAGAACTCTTTGTGCAAAAATCTCACAGCTGCTTATAAATGAATAACTAAGAATACAGAGAAATACTGAGAATTCAGCTTACAAATATTTCTCTCTTGGTTGCTTGGTTTCTTAGTTAGTTGTTCAATTTGCTACTTCTTGGTTTATATATCACCAAGATTACAAAGCAATAAGATAAGATACTAAAAACAAAAACTATCGAGTCTATTACAATGCTAATTCATTACTCTATTCCAGCATATTTGAATATTTTCATAATAGCATGGAAATGGCAATGCTTCTTTGTTCTCAAAAATCAAGTTGAATAGGCTACCACATTCCATTTGCATACACTCGACGCATGTGACTGTGTTGTCACTGTCAACAAATATTTGAATTCTTTATCCGTCGGATTCATGATCATCCGTCGAGTTAATGATCTTCCGTCGGGTTGTTGATCATCCGTCGAATTCATTGTTGTTTATCCGTCGGGTAGCAATCAGGCACTAGACTTTATTTCATCTATGCAGAATTACAATACATCATCTATGTACAATTAATCAACCTATTCTGCATATCTAGTTAAAGTCAACATGACTTAAGTACTACTACATATTTTAAACAATGTGTATGCAGAAACGTGCTACAGACTTATTGTTACATAAGCTACTCACTCGATGGATAATAAGTCATCATTCGTCGGGACTGAAATCATCAAGTACACAACATATACACAACAAGTTTTAATTTCCTGCAAAGTATGATGTTGAGCAAGATTGAAGCTGTATGTATAACTTAAAAATATTGGTTTGGATAACTCATCATAGAAAAAAGGACTTTAAAATAATTTATATTCCACTAGAATTAGTACATATTGTTTATTGGGCATATACACGATGGTTTTGGTAGCTACAGTGAAAAAGACGTCAATAGTGATTCGTATGAAGTTCATTAATATGTTCAGGCATCGGAAGAATAAGGTTGGAGTCATTCGAAGCTGTTATCAGAATCAGTATGAAGAACTAAGGATTCTTATTAAAGTTGTTTATATTTGGTAGAAGACTTAACAATAATTTGTATGGATATAATATGAAGGCCTGATAGCGGAACTAGTCATCTGTGAACCAGACCCTTGCACTAGACGTCAGTGATTAATGAAATGGAGTATTATTTTTAGAAATATTGTTAAGTGGTTTTTGTACTCGAGAGAGTTAAAAATATTTTAAAAGTATGAACACTCGAATTTTAAAGATTAGAAGGCTTGAAGATACAAAGGACTACAACCCAAGAATTTACAGGATTTATTTAATCAATGTTTGATTTTTTATTAATTGAATAATTGGAAACCAATTCATTTATTTATTTAATTTTGTATCAATAATTGATTTGGTATCAAAGAGTTGCCAATTTTTGCTTGATTGCTCAGGGACCCACGAGTGCCAGTTCAATTAGTAAAATAACATACTCGTTGATTTACTGAGCTAAGTAACATGCATCCTAGGGGCCCGCCTGCATTTCCATGACCATATCTTATTAACGCAACCAAGTGAAGGTCGCAAATAAAAAAATAAATAAATAAGACAACTTAGTAGAGTCGCAAACTAGTACAAGTTGCAAGTTAGAGTATTTGTGTTCGACAATTAAATTTTCCAAGGCAAAAGCGACACTTGCTCACATGCGCAAGTAAGAGTTCTATTTACCTACTTAGTCGCTACTTAGTGACTTGTACGAAAATAAACTCTCTCCTATAGCATCTCCGGAGTCGCAAGTTACAAAATAAATGATAAATTGTTATTCCTTGTAGTCCTAGTCTCCAGTAAAAAGAAATAAAAATTCAAATGATTATTTTGTTCCTCTAGTCGCAAGTAAGCTTTGAAGATATATTCCAAGTACTAAAAACTATCCTCTGGTAGCCAGTGAATTCAAAAGAAACTCCAGGGAAAGCAAGTAAATCATATTTGCAAGTTGTATTTATTTAAATGCTTGGTTCAGGAAGCCACGTATCCTTCTTTTCTCTCACATAAACCTACCAGCTATATAACCAAAGAATAGAAACATATTGAAATATACTTCTCAGCACATTGTAAAGCGAACCTCTGCAGAATCTATTTTTCGGAGAGTTGTTCGATTTCATTTATTGAAATTAAGGAGAGAAGTGCTGCCCAATTTGATTTACACCATTAAAGTTTTACATCTTGAAACACCCAATATTTAGAGCTTCTTTGTATGTATTGATTCTCATTTGACAAGAATTATAGATATTTAGAATGATAAAAAGAACCCTAAAGTGATAGTAAATTATATTGGTTCATTTTATACTTGTTATTTCGAATCATTTATATTCGGAGTTGTTAGCAACCCTTTGCGGTTTAATTTCTTAATAACAAGAATTATTCCGTGAATCTCCTTGTGTTTGTTTGTTTCATTTTTAGTTTTGATATTCCGCTGCATTAAATTGATAAAAATGAAGAACATACATTCACCCCCCTCTGTATGTACCTTTTGGACCTAACAATTGGTATCATAGCTTGTTGATCGATATACAGATCATATCTGTTAGATTAGCAAGTTTTGTTGTTGATTTTGGTTGTACGGAGTCTGGGAGTGCTTGTGGTGTATAGATCTGATTTGGGATTTGTTGGTTTTGACTTGACTGGTTTGGTATTGTTGACTGATTGGGTTATCATAATTTGAGAAGGTATATTGCAATTTTTTTCTTAAATCTGATAAGATGAGTTCTCAGAAGGTCAGTAGTATTAAGGTTCCTCAGTTCGATAAATCGAGATACAATCTATGGAAGAAGAAAATTATTTTATATATTCGGGCGTCAAATCCACAGTATATGAAGGTATAAAGAGAAGGAAGATATGTGTCGATGAAGGAGCTGAGTTTCCTAATATGAGGTTGTCATGTCCTGAAGCAGAATGGACTGCTCGTGATAAAGAACTGATAGCTCTGGATGAAGGCCTGCATCTTATCTTGGTGGATTCAATGGATTATGATATGAGTCATCAGATAATGCTCTGCGAAAGTGCCAAACACATGTAGGAGATCATAGAATTGCTTATGGAAGGAACTGAAGATGTTTGGCAGAATCGACTGGATATCTTAACTTCACAATATGAGGCGTTTAAGTCCTTGCCTGGAGAAAGCATAACACAAGTCTTTGAAAGACTTAATAAATTGTTGAATGAATTGAGTATTCATGGCAAGACTTATCCTCAGAGAGAAGTCAACATGAAGTTTATGTTGGTCCTACATCACCACTTGGAGAATAAGGCTTCATCTGTTCGTGAGCGTGTTGACTTTGAAACCATGACACTCAAGAAGTTGTATGGTAAGATGAAGACTCATGAAATGGAGCAAGAACAAAGGAAAATAATCTATGGTGGTGGTACAGTTGATAGCCAGAATGTTGAACTATTCAAGACAATTGCTCTTGTAGCCAGTGGAATCAAAGAGCTTGACATTACTGCTGAAAAGCCTCAGTTTAAAGCCGAAACGGTCTTTGAAGTTGAGATGGATGATGGAAGCCTCTTTGGTAATCTTAGTGACTACTATACCATTGATGAGCTGCAAGGTATGGAAGATCCTACTATGGCCAACTTAGCTGGGATGTTCAGTAACATCAGGTTTAGAAGGAAATAAGGCTTTAGGGGTTCTAGAAGAACCAATCGTGGTTAGAGGTCAAGTTCATCTTCTGGATCAGGTTACAAGATAGGGATGGTAGACAGAAGCAAGTTCAGATGCTACAATTGTGATGAGGTTGAGAACTTTTCCATTGACTGTAGGAAATCCCAACAAGCAAAAAATAAAGGCAAAACTTATCAGAAAAAGGTTTCAGGTAGCTCAAAGAAGTATCTAGTGAAATCTTACATAGCTGAAGGGAAGAGCTGGGATGACACCGATGATGAAGAAGAGCAATATGGAAATCTAGCATTGATGGCAGAATCTTCTTCACAAGTAAAATTTTCAAATGTTCGTGCTTTATCTCCAGATAACTTGTATGAGAACGAACATTGTGTCGCCTTCAGGCAGACTGTCCTAGTATATGCAAATGCTCATCACTATCTTAAGGCATGATGCAATACAAATGAATGCATTGAACATCATGATGTCGTAAAAGAAGTGTATATAAATGTTAGTACTACACTAAGATGTACTCTGACTGATGTCGAAGACCTTAAAGTAGAACTAAAGAAAGTTAAAGATGAAAATAATAAGTTAGTTCTAGATTGGGTCGGTGTCGAATATTTTAAGCAAAATAATGCTTATTTAGAGCTTAAGATTAAGAAGCACCTTGAGACATAGGAAGAGCTTAAAAACAAGAATGCAGAATTAGAAACTAAATTGCATGCTTTTACTGATTATGTAAATCTTGCTAAAAAGCTCATAGCTGATCAAGTAGTAGGTGGAAAGGTTGGGATAGGTTTAGACTACGGCGAACTTAGAAAAGCTTCTAAGAAATGAGTAGTTGAAAATGACCTTGTAGAGAAATTTGTTAATCCCCCTGACACACCCCATGTTCATAAAGAAGCTAAGAAGCATCTGTTTAAGAAAGTTACTGTTGAGCCCTTTGATGAAGATAATCTTGATATTCATCATGGGATGCTTGTTAAGGATCTCGAGCTCTCAAGGAGATAAAAGGCAAAGAAGCCTATGTCTGTTTCTAGTGATTCTGACTTATCTTTTGCCGGGCTAGGTTTTATTTCCAAGACTAGGAAGAATAGAAACAAGAATGGCTGGATAGGAACTAATGGCCCTAGGAATTTATGTAATAATTGTGGTTCTGCCGGACACCTTACTCATGCTTATAGAAAGTCTAAAGTAGACAATTCTAAGAATGCTTATGTGCATAACATGCCTAACATGCACAATGGTTACTTTTGGAGATGGCAGCAAAGGTTATACGATGAGATATGGCTGTTTGGAAATTGGCAATGTCATCATTGATGAAATTTCTCTGGTTGAAGGTCATAAGCACAATCTACTCAGTATCATTCAATTCTGTGACAAAGGTTGTGAAGTGTTGTTCAAGAAGGAGAAGTGTTTGATCTCTAATCAGAAGAATGAGAAGCTAACTCTCAATGGAGTTAGAAAGGGTGATTTGTTCATAGCTGAATGAAATTCTGCTGGTGGTCAAGTAATGTGTTTTTATAGTAAAGCCTCTCTGGATGAAAGTTGGTCATGGCATAAGAAGCTCTCCCACTTGAACTTCAAGACCATGAATTCTTTGGTTAAGAGGGAATTGGTTAGATGATTGCTCGAGATGGAGGGAATTCGTGAGAGGATTGCCCGAGATGGAATCTAGTCCTGATGGACTTTGTGAAGCATGTTAGAAGGGAAAGTCAAAGAGGGCATCACACAAGAAGAAGATAATGACTGACATCACTGAATCACTACAACTCCTTCATATGGACTTGTTTGGCCCTATCAATGTCATGTCTATGTTTAGAAAGAAATATGGCTTAGTGATTGTTGATGACTATTCTAGATACACGTGGGTGTTATTTTTACATTCAAAGGATGAAGTAGCTGATATGATTATTGATCACATCAATAAGATTGAGTTAGAAGCTGAAGTGGCTGTGCGAATAATCAAATCAGATAATGGAACAGAATTCAGAATTATGAAGTTGAATGATTTATGTACCGAGAAGGGCATCTCAAGACAATTTTCAGCACCAAGGACACCACAACAAAATGGAGTGGTTGACAGGAAGAATCGAACATTGGTTGAAGCTGCGAGGACTATGCTTTATGAAGCCAATCTTCCTACCTACTTTTGGGCTGAAGTAGTTAACATTGCATGCTATATTCAAAACAGTTTCCTGAACAACAAGATGTATGAGAAGAACCCTTATGAGTTAATGGCCAACAAAAAACCATCACTGAAATACTTTCACGTGTTTTGAGGAAAGTGCTTTGTGCTTAAGGATGATGAGCATCTTCGCAAGTTTGATGCTAAAGCTGAAGAAGGTATCTTTCTGGGCTTTTCTATGGAGTCAAAGGCTTACGGGTATACATGATTAGTGATCGAAAGGTTGCGGAAAGCCTTAATGTAACATTTGATGATGCCAAGCTCCCAAATATTCAGAAGGAAGATAATGGTGATAATCTTGAAGTTGAAGATCTTTCTAATGATGAAGATGAATCTGAAGTTGTTCCATATAACAGTGATAATGGTAATGATCCTGATGATCATAATTCTGATTTTGATGGGAATGATCTTGGAATAAGTAGTGATAGTCAGACTATCTCTGGGACTAGTCCTCAAGCTTCAGATTCTGGATATTAAGCTGACAACAACTCAGGGGGAGCAGAACAAAGATAAGAAAAAGGATCAGGTAGTCAGACTCAACACAATTCCGGAAATGCTGAGTCATCAAGAGCTAATTTACCATGACAGAAAGTATGGAGTAAAGATCATCCTTGCTATTTGGTACTTAGTGATCCAGATAGTGGAGTTAATACTAGAAGATCTACAACAAATGAATGTTTCTATTCTGGGTTTCTATCTCAAATGGAACCAAAGAAAGTAGATGAAGCTCTTGGGGATCCATATTGGGTGATGGCTATGCAAGATAAACTCAATCAGTTCGAAAGATAAAAAGTGTGGAAGCTTGTACCCAGACCTAAAGATAAATCTGTGATAGGCACAAAATGGTTTTTTATAAACAAGCTTCATGAAGATGGAATTGTAACAAGGAACAAGGTGAGACTGGTTGCTAAGGGATATTCTTAAGAAGAAGGGATTGACTACGATGAAACCTTTTCACCAATTGCTAGACTTGACGCCATCATGATGTTTTTAGCATTTGAAGCATATTCAAAATTCAAGGTATATCAGATGGATGTGAAAAGTTATATCCTGAATGACGAGCTTGAAGAAGAGGTCTACGTGGAGCAACCCCCGGGCTTCATAGATCCTAAGTTTGAAGATTTTGTCTATTTTCTCTTCAAGGCTATTTATGGTCTAAAGCAAGTGTCGAGAACATGGTATGACACTCTCTTAGAATTTTACTTGAAAATGGTTTTACTAGAGGTGTCATTAGGAAAAGACTCTGTTTTACAAAAAGCATAAAAATAATATCATACTTGTGCAATTCTATGTTGACGATATTATATTTGGGTCTACGAATGATGCACTTTGTGCAAGGTTTTCTAAGCTTATGTAAAGTAGGTATGAAATGAGTATGATGGGTGAGTTGAACTTTTTTCTTGGGCTTCAAGTGAATTAGAAGTCAGATGGTATCTTCATTTGTCAAACGAAGTACATCAGAGATCTTCTAAAGAAATATAAGTTAGAAGATTCAACACCTGCAAAGACTTTGATGGCAATTGCCATAAAACTTGATCAAGATAAGTCGGTTAAGAAGGTGGACATCACTAATTATCGAGGCATGATTGGATCATTACTCTACCTGACTGCAAGCCGTACAAATATTATGTTTACAATATGCTTGTGTGCACGGTTTCAGGCTGATCCGAAGGAATCTCATCTGATAGTTGTTAAAAGAATCTTCAGATATCTGAAGGGTACACCTAATCTAGGTATCTGGTATCCTAAAGATACGGGCTTTGATCTCATCGGCTACACAGATTCTGATTGCGCTTGTTGTAAGATTGATCGGAAGAGCACTTCAGGAAGCTGTCAGTTTCTTGGAAGAAGATTGGTTTCTTAGTTTAGTAAGAAGTAACATTCACTTTCTACTTCTACTGCTGAAGCTGAATACATTGCTGTTGGAAGCTGCTGTTCTCAAATTCTTAGGATGAGAAACCAACTCCGAGACTATGGACTTGACTTGAAGAATATTCATATCTACTGTGACAACACAAGTTCCATAGCAATCTCAAACAATCATGTTCAGCATTCAAGAACCAAAAATATTGATATAAGGTATCATTTCATTCGAGAGAATATAATGAATGGTATTTTGGAACTTTATTATGTTCCCACAACGAATAAAATTACATACGTTTTCACGAAGCCACTTGATGAAGTTACCTTCAATAAGTTGGTTAGTGAACTTGGCATGTTGAATTTGTCCAACTAGTTGAAAATCAACAAATGTAATTTAATTTGGGTAAACTTTATTACCTCTGCGATGATACTTTGAGGGGAAAGTAAGTTTACATATTTATATTCATTATATATATCCATGTTTGTAAACTTGGTTTGAAGCTAACTGATTAACATACGTTATATGTTATATGCTAGTGGTAAGTAAGTTAGAGTTTTTGATTCAATATATGAGTTCTTTAAATGTTTACATGATATATGCTTTTCCTTGATGCAAACACTCATGATATTGATATTTATATTAGCGCACACACACACATCTCAATCTTATTTGCACTCTGATCTAAGATCCTGTAATCTAATTTGTGATCATGTCATAACTCTGATTGATAGGTTAAGATCATGTGCAACTAGCTAGAGTACTTTGATTAGATTATGTATGATTAAATCATGTTTTCTGAGTAAATTTTGTATGATTTTTGAGTTTCAGACCCTAGGTAACTCTGACAACAGATTCCTTGGTCACTCTGATTCTCTATTTATGCTATAATAAATTTATTTATCTGTGATAGAATAAATTTGTAGCATGACTAGTGATAGTTGTGATATGATTATGTCAGGAGTAGCTTTTATTGATTCAGTCTTGTTATGACTAATCAATTGGTACAAACTTGTTGGATATATTCTTGGCATAATTGATTGTTTTTATGACTTATATGTTGATCTTGTGTGTAACTCTGATGATCTTGCTATGTTTATACTTTGCTCTGGATATTAGATCCTGATATGTCCTTCAATACTCTGATTACGTTATGCAATTCTTATAGGTTTAAAACAGTGTTCACCCCTTTTCTCTATAGTATTTATCTATAATGGACTAACATGAACTATATTGAGCTAATGAGATTTGATTGAGTAGCTTTGTCAAAAGAATTAGAAAGCATGATCATCTGAGACATCCTTCATGAATCCATATTTTGGTAAGTAAAGGTAAATTTCTATGGTTCTGAAATCACTTTGTTATTGACCACTAAATTCTCTAATATTGTACTTCGGATGTTTGTGATTTTCAACACCCTCAGTGGTTTTAGGAACTGACTATGAGCCTATCAAACCTCATAGGTTCTAACCCAAGTCATTAGAACCAAACACTTCTCAAACATCATCCTTACCTGACTTTGATAGATTCACCATTTGATATCGTTTTTTATCTGATACATTTAAAGTAATCGTTGGTATCAATATCTCTTGGTATTGGAGTTGTGATGAGAATGAGAGAGATAGTCCCAAGAAGCACCACATAAGGAAGGAAAGGTCAACCCTACAGCTCTGTCTCTCACAAAGAAGTGGAGTATCTATAACATGAGACATTTGTAAGCCCATATGTATTCTCTCAAAAGGATATAGAGCTGAAAAGGCATATAAACAATTACTAGGTGCATTCTCCCAACAGAATGTTATCTATTGAAAATTCGCCTGTCATCCAGGGCATCTGTATAAGAGTCACTACCCCTTGATTAAAATATTTCTAATGCACATGTGAGAGTCACACACACAAGGAAGGTATTGACGCTATAATTGTTGTTAAACCATATCAAGGTCAATAACAATGGTTGAAATCCTGGATCAAGTTTCTGCTTATTATCTCTGATATTAAATGAGAACCTATGATATTGGATTATTTACTCTGATAAGACTTCACAGACTTCAGAAGAAATCTTTGATCCCTAATGGAATATCATTGATCATTGATTATCTTCCCAGAATTCAAATCTGGAAATAATTTTAACTTTGTCAAAATAGCAACTCATAAATGAGGACTCAGATATTATCTAACGAGTTTATGAGGTATACTTCTTCATGAAAGTTGAGGGATATCAGGAATTCTGCCACTTAAAAAAAATACTAATTTCTCCTCTCAGAAGGAATATTTCTGAATCTCTTGACTGAGAGTTTCCATCCTTGAAGGTGGAAGGTAACTTTTTAATATAAAAGATTTTCTTGCAGGTACACTTGGATGTTTGGAGTTTTGAGTGAATAAAACATTGTGAGACAAAAACTTGAGTGTAGAGTGGAATGAAACACAATGTGAGATCACTAAACGGAAATCACACACTTGCACTAGAGGAAATGGTTACCATACATATAATCTCTTCATTTGGTTGGTTGATCATAAGATTCCACTCTGATACATTTTAAAGGATTACCCAACTAAGGGGAAGAGATTATAGAGAAATTATATAGATTATCAAGATTCAATACTTTTTCTGAAACTAAGAAGGGAAGTTTCCAGCTTTATTGTACTAAGGAGGGGATTCTTCATCTTAGGGGGAAAGATTATTGGGTTTCGATTTTCTAAGTTCCAAAATGTTTTCTATGTGCTATATAAGAAGATCTCAAGATTATTGAAGACATAATTTGGAAGACATATCTATCTGCAACTTTACATAAGGGAAAGAAGAATCTGATAAGAATCTGTTCTCTGCTGACGCTTAATATGTATAGAAGATGTGATAGATATAAGATAATATTATCTCCAAGTCCAGAGTTGAAAGTTGAAAGCTGATTAAAGATTTTTGGTTATGGTTAGTTGAGTTATCCTCCAAACTGTGGCTTCTCCATTATTATTTGACCGTCAGGTGTAATCGTCAAATGGGGGGAGATTGTTGAGCAAGATTGGAGCTGTATGTATAACTCAACAATATTGGTTTGGATAACTCAATATAGAATACAGGACTTTGAAATAATCTATATTCCACTAGAATCAGTACAGATTGTTTATTGGGCATATACACGATGGTTTTGGTAGCTACAGTGAAGAAGACATCAACAGTGATCCGTATGAAGTTCATTAATATGTTCAGGCATCAGAAGAATAAGGTTGGAGTCATTCGAAGCAGTTATAGAATCAGTGTGAAGACCTCAAGGATTCTGAGTGAAGTTGTTTATATTTGGTAGAAGACTTGACAGTGATTTGTATGGATATAATATGAAGGCTCGGGAGCGGAATTAGCCGTCTAGTGAACCAGACCCTTGCACTAGACGTTAGTGATTCGTAAAAGGAAATGAAGTATTATTTTTAGAAATACTGTCAAGTGGTTTTTATACTCGAGAGGGTTAGAAATATTTTTAAAGTACGAAGACTCGAAGTTTAAAAGATTAGAAGGCTTGAAGATAGAAAGGACTATAACCCAAGAATTTACAGGATTTATTTAATCAATATTTGATTTTTTTAAAATGAATAAATGGAAACCAATTCATTTACTTATTTAATTTTGCATCAACAATTGATTTTGTATCAAGGAGCTGCCAATTTTTGCTTGACTGCTCAGGGACCCACGAGTGCAAGTTCAACTAGTAAAATAACACACTCGTTGATTTACTCGGCTAAGTAACATGCATCCTAGGGACCCGCCAGCATTTTCATGACCATATCTTATTAACGCAACCAACTGAAGGTCGCAAGTAAATAAAAAAAAAGACAACTCAGGAGGTGTCGCAAGCTAGTACAGGTCGCAAGCTAGAGTATTTTTGTTCGACAATTAAATTTTCCAAGGCAAAAGTTACACTTTCTCACATGCACCAGTAAGAGTTCTATTTACCTACTTAGTGGCTACTTAGTGACTTGTAGGAAAATAAACTCTCCTATAGCATCTCCGGAGTCGCAAGTTACGAAGTAAATGATGAATTGTTATTCCTAGCAATCCTAGTCTCCAGTAAAAAAGAATAAAAATTCAAATGATTATCTTTTTCCTCTAGCCGCAAGTAAGCTTTGAAGATATATTCCAAGTGCTAAAAACTATCCTCTGGAAGCCAGTGAATTCAAAAGAAACTCCAGGGAAAGCATGTAAATCATATTTGCAAGTTGTATTGATTTAAATGCTTGGTTCTCAGGAAGCCACATATCCTTCTTTTCTCTCACATAAATCTACCAGCTATATAACCAAAGAATAGAAGCATATTGAAATATACTTCTCAGCACATTGTAAAGCGAAACTCTGCAGAATCTATTTTTCGGAGAGTTGTTTGATTTTATTTATTGAAATTAAGGAGAGAAGTGCTGCCCAATTTGATTTACACCATTAAAGTCTTACATCTTGAAACACTCAATATTTATTGCTTTTTTGTGTGTATTGATTATCATTTGACAAGAACTATAGATCTTTAGAGTGATAAAAAGAATCCTAGAGTGATAGTATATTGTATTGGTTCTTTTTATACTTGTTACTTTGAATCATTTATATTTGGAATTGTAAGCAACCCTTTGCGGTTTAATTTCTTAATAACAAGAATTATTCCTTGAATCTCCTTGTGTTTGTTTGTTTCATTTTTTGTTTTGATATTCTGCTGCATTAAATTGATAAAAACGAAGAACATACATTCATCCCCTCTGTATGTACCTTTTGGACCTAACATATAAGTTATATTGTTATTATTTTAATATTATTTTATTTATTTTATGATAACAACCATATGAATAATTGAAATAAAATTGATACTTAATGTTAGTGGATCATATCTGACTAGTATGCGGTAGATTATAAACTACCCGGTTAGAAAATGAAAAGCGGTATCAGTTCATCTGTTTGGATCCGATTCTTATATACTCGGAATTAGTTTATATTCAAATAATATGATTCCGGATCCAAATTTAGGGACAGTAAAAATAAAATGATTCAATACTCGAGGATGTCCGGTTCTACCTAAATTATTTTACGGCCCTATTTTTAGAGATCGATGGAATGGTTCATTTGCTCTTCATTTGTTCTTGAACAAACTACATGGTGCCAGTATACTCAAGTTGACAAGTTCGGACTGTGTTATGCCCAAAAATTGGTATAAACTTTATTCAGGATAAGACCAGGCAAAGTGGTCAAAATTGAGAAATGATTTCCTGAAATTAAGCAAAACACAAAGGAAGTTTCCTTCCTGAAAGAGTAGAAGGCGCGCCCTATTGATAGGGGAAGGTGCGCCCTATGGATATGAGAAATTGATTAAATGCATATAGTGAAAGAAGGAGCACCCTCTTTACATGAGAAAGGCGCGCCCTGATATCTAAGACTGATAAATACTCTGTTAGTTCCTCACTTATGATAGGTCTTAGGGCGTGCTCTAAGTAAGAGAGATGACTTGGAAGGGATTTTAACATGGATATTTGGACGGGCTCTTTAAAGAATTCAAGGAAGATGGAGATTATTATCACTAACCTATTTGATGCAGGTACTTTATTGAAGATCTCCTTCCTGTAATGCAACCACGGGAAGGCGGTGTCCGTGGTCAGAGACCTCCAGGGGTATGCCTGGGCAGAAGGCCTCCTCTTGTAGTCAATGAGTGTCCTCATTGGGGATGTGGGGCAAATTCTTGTGTGTGCTTTGGGAGATTTGTCTCTGTAGTCAACGGGTGTTTTCGTTGGGAGACTTCGGAGTATCCTGCACTTTGTACCTAAAAGCTTGGGATCACTTGTCCTGTAATCTAGTAGGGGCTCCTTATCTGAGGGACAAGGATGCGTCCAACATTTGGGGTGAACCACTGCTATACCTGCATTCACGGACTAGAGAAACAACTGGTAGCGCCTTGGCTAGTGAGATACCTTATCCGTGAAGTCTTGAAGTCATGGTTGAGCCTTGGTCCTTTGTGGTTAGGCCTCATCGGTGGACATTCCTAAAGCTAGTAGAAAACGGTTTCCAGTTGGTTTTCTACTGGGCCTCGGGACAAGAGATCTAAGCCTGTTAGGTTTCTGGTTCCCCAAGAACTACGTTGGCTTGATTACCTATAAATAGGGATACGTAGGCAAATTTTAAGGGGTCAGAAGTGAGAGCGCAAGGGAGCCACCACTAACCCTAAGCAATCTCAGCCACCAATAATCACCACCACTAAATACTGTTCATACTTCCCGACGAACACAGTGCATCAAATCCGACGATTACTGTTCACGTTTTCCGACGAAGAACCACCGTCACAGATCTTGTTTCTGGCTACGAACCTCAAACTTTGTTGGTCCAAAATTCCTCCATCAACAAATTGGCGCTAGAAGGAGGGGCTAATCAAGATCTGCATCTAGGAAGAAAGATGTCCCAATACCATGATGGAAGTTTTTATGATGGAAGTTCTGAAGAGGAGTCTGATCGTGACTATGATCACCATGAGCCTTACGTTCCGCCTAGGACTGATAGCCCCACCCCAGATGTTGGAGGCCGGCAATATGTACTGATCAGTAACGCTGATCTACTAGAACAACTGTATCGTATGGAAGATGCTCTGAACGGGTTTGACTCAAGGCTAAGCACCGTGGAGTGGCGCAAGACCAGAAGGGGCCTTCGTTATAATCGTTCTGCCCATGCACCAGGAAAATCCCCCATGACCCAGGAAGAAACATTGGCCGGTCATGGTCGAACTGACGAAAGACGTATACAAATAACCCCACGACGGCTGAACTACTCCAACGACGTCACCCCGATCGTTGAACTTGTGGACGGAGACTGTGATAACCCCAATTTTTGAAATTTTTTTAAACCCTTATGAATAGTGATTTTGTTGATTATGCTGAATAAGAAAACTTTTCATACCATACTATGTAGGGGTTCTTCTATTGTTATTCTGAGACCTTATTAGTACTTTATATGGGATATAAGTGTATGTAAAGATCGTCAGAATCCAAATTCGAACACTTTGATTTTTCCCGAAAATCTACCAGATACAGAAAGAACTGAGTATAAGGTAACAGAATAAAAAGGATTTAAATTCAAGGATTATAAGAGAGGATCATAAAAGGAATATAATGTATTGAGAAAGGTTAAGGAAACCTAAGTAATAAGATCCCGGGTATGATCCCTCAAACGATAAATGAAAATGAAAGTTAAGCGACCCGCATAACAGATCGACGGTCATTAGCCAAGTAATTAGGAGTTAATCAAGGGGTTAGTGGATGATGATGTCATCACACCAACAAGAGGAAGACAAGTGTAACAAGATGACATAGGAAAGGTGACATAAGCATGACATAAGGGAAGGAGGTGTGGTTGATTAATAACCACACAATTTTCATGGGTAAAAAGGTAATTAATCAAAAACAAAAGCTAGCAACCAAGCAAACAAATCAAAAAACACAAAACACTCCATTTTCTTCATCAAGCTCTCGGCTTTCCTTCATTTTCAAGGATAAGAAAATCCAAATTCAAGCTCCAAGCATTGTTAAATCGTGAGGTAATTATCCAAGGTTCCTTGTACTTAGATATAGTTATCCTATGAATCTAAGCTCCAAATTCCTTCACAATCTCTTGCTAAAAATCATGGAAGAAGATGGTGAATAGTGTTTTTCAAGAACTAAAATTTTTGTTCTTGAGTTTTTGTTTAGATTAAGCTTGGATAAGGACTTTTAAGGGTGATTCCAAGCTAATTACTTGATTCTCCACTCTCCAAGGAAGGTATAACCCCTCCAAACCCTAAATTTACTTGAGTATTAGGTTTAGTTTGTTGTTATAGTTCATGAGAGGCTTGTTTGTTGTGAATGTAGAGGATAGTTGGTGTTGTGATGTTTTGGAGTTGTAATTCTTGGAGTATTGATTAATGAACTTAAGTATAGTTTAAATTCATGTTTGAGAATAGTATAAATTGATAATGTTAAGTTGTTGGGGCTGTTATGGTGAAGTATAGATGGAGTTTGGTTGGGATGTTGATTGTGAGTTGATTGTGGGTTGGTTTGGAGTAGAATAAAATTGGTAATCGCGTAAACATAGTTGTCGTAATGTCCGATTTACTTTAGACTGTTTTTGCTCTTAACATTAGGACCCGGGAACTCCCTGCTAGGTTTTGACCATTGCCATGATTAGATATTTCATGTTACGAGCTTCATTTTGATATGTGGTTCGTTTGATTCCGATGTACGGTTTAGGAGAAACGGCCGTTTTAAGTAACGACGTTTTGTGAACAAACCATTACCCCTCACCTTACTTTGAAACATAAGTTAAAGACCTTAAAGGACTAATTGGAGTATGAAACATTTATGTAAAGTGTAATAGGCAGTTGGTAAGACACTCGCGAAAGAATCTCCTTAAAACTCGTAATGGTTAATTTATTAAAAATGGTGGAGCTGAGGGTACTCGAGCGACTTAAGAGAATCAGTAAGCGCAAAGCGAGCGTTAGAGTCTAAATTGGTTAAAGTATAGATTTATAAGTGACTTTGGTTTAATTCCAACTTATATGTTGTTTATAGGTTACCAGACTCGTCCCAAGCCATTTGTAACCCCCAGTCGCTCAGGCAAGTTTTCTACCCGTATAACTGTTGCTGTGATGTATATTTGTATATGCATGATCTTGTGATAAATGCATATTTGTTATTAGCAAATTCTTGCGATATATTGTAGCATGTGATATGGTATATATGCATGCCTGTTTCGTATTCTTGATTTATATATCTGTTGGTTCAAAAGGTGAACTTTTTCTAAAACCGGGAGGCGAGGCTCCCGAGTATAATATATATATATGAATAGTTTTTAAAACTATTAATCGAATAAGGTTTATTCGATAACTTTATATTATTTAATGAATATTACTTGAATATTCATTCGAGGACTTATGACTTACTTTATATTATTTAATGAATATTATTTGAATATTCATTCGAGAACTTATGACTCCTTTTATTTTATTTAATGAATATTATTTCGAATATTCATTCGAGGGCTTATGACTCAGTTTATTTTATTAATTGAATATTATTTCGAATATTCATTCGAGGGCTTATGACTCAGTTTATTTTATTAATTGAATATTATTTGAATATTCATTCGAGGGCTTATGACTCAGTTTATATTATTTAATGAATATTATTTGAATATTCATTTGAGGACCTATGACTCCGATTATTTGCTGAGATATATTCTTTATTTTATTAAAGAATAAGGTGTCGATAATCAAACTTATTTTTGAATATTCAAATAAAGATAGTACTTTCGTATAAGTATATCTTTGGTTATTTAATACTCGTTTCAAGTATAAGTTTTACAACTTCTACTTCAATTATTTGTATAAAGATTGTTCTTTATGGGAATATTATTTAAATAATAATATTCAGACATTTTCTAATATATTGGGACTGATTTACTTTATTAAATCAGCATTACTCCAAACACTCTTTAAAGTGTTTTCGAGTCTTCAAAATGATTTTTAGACTTTAGAGCGGATCCCAAAACTCGTTTTCAAATTTAAGATCTTCCTTTTTGAAGGGGACTTGAATACTCGTTCAAAACTCTAAAGGATCCGGCTCTGTGGTGTATTTATATTCGCAACGAGGTTGCTGTTTTGATAAATGAATTGATTACTTACCCAATATTCGGGAAGTAAGTCCATCTATTTGAGTCGGCATAAGCAACATGGGCTCAGTGGGCGTCCATGAAAGTGTAAGTGGCTCAGTGGGAGTCCATCAAATGCGTAAGTGGCTGAGTGGCAGTCCAGCATAAAGTCCTATTGCGGCCAGGGTGATGACCAGTGGGGAATTCGTCCATCTACTAGTAGAAAAGGTTACTTATTGGTATCTTTGCCTGATCAGCAAGATATCAGGTTTATGCCAAGGTTTTCTCCTTTCCAAATTCATTGGATATTGCAACTCTGTTTATAATTTTCATTACAGAGGTTTTCAAGGAGTGTATGAAATGTATATATATATAGGTGTATATATATATCGGGACTTAATGAAGTATCTCGTAACTTCATTATTTATAATGATATTCAAAGATTGAATCTATTCAAATGTTGTCTTGTAGTCTCATCTATGTGATGAACTTTTGAAACTAATTATAACTTGAACGGTGGTAGTTCAAGTAGTATTCGGAAAAGATATAAGCATATTGGAGTATCTTTTAACTTCATCTTTTCAACTTATATCTGGTTAATGATTATCTTATGCATGACAAAGATTTTCACAAAAACGTTGAGACAAGGTTAGATATATGAGATCACCTTGCAACGATAGTTTTATATAGTTATAAACTGGAACTCTGTGTATATTATGCATGGAAGAGGACTTCCAAGATTTTGAAAAGTATATATATACATATATACTGAATATTTTGTGACTTGGTCGCGTTAAGATATCAGCTTGGTTCATTTCTTCTTGACCAAGACTTTCATGAGTACTATGAGAATGCTCATATATTGTTAATCATTATACATATTATTTTGGTGGGCTTGTTGCTCACCCTTGCTTCTTCTTTCATCACACAACAACAGATAGAAAAGATGAACAAGACCAAGCTTTCAATTCGCAAGCGGTTAGGAAACGTTCCGCAGTTTTCTGGAAGCGTTGATGCCGCCGTAGCTGAGGTAGGAGCTACCACTAGGCTAGGCTTTCAACTTTTGATGTACCAGACTTATGTATCTTTATCAATTGTAATAATGGCAAAGAAACGTAAATCTATTCAGAAACCCTTTTAAGGTGTAATGGCATATAATTTTGGAATAAAATGACTCGTGTTATTTTTGGATATTCATCTCTGAGACTATAACTTGTGGTGTGTGTGTTTATTGTGGGGTCACAGTACAGAGTAGTTGATTGTTTATTAAGATTGGGTGTTATTAAGGGAAATTGAACTCGTGACAACCCGGATCCCCGACCCCGGATTTGGGGGTGTTACAGAGACACTGACGGTCGAGAGGTACCGCGGCAGATAACCAGGTAATCACCCACCCAAGCCAGTATGGGCGTAGTCTTGAGCAACGTCGACAATCGGAGTCCATGTCGGAGGATGAGAAACGAGGCTTTGCTACCTTAAAAGATCATCTAGGGATCCGTTTAGGTGACGATGATCTAAGGATGTTCTTTCTAGAATGGCAAAAAGAGGCCGACTTCGGAGATGTAACGCCCCATAGTACAACGCGTGTGCCCCTGAATTCTCATGAGAATCAAGAGCGGCACCGCAATCATGAGAGAGCTCCTCCTCGCGGATTGATGGACCAGTATGGGGGATGATATGGAAGTGACCACTAGAGAAGATCCCAATGGAGGGGAAGAGGCGGAGGCCGAAGTAGATACTTAGACGGATATCGTCGTGAAAACTATCAGGGCTACAGGGATAGTCGCACATACAACCGAGCTGAAAAAGATAACTATGCGGAGAATGACGGTCAAAGGGATACCCAGAATTATGATCACGAGGTGCCTCATGGCCGCGGCCGAGGACAAGGAGAAAAACCAGGAAGAGATCGAGGGCAAGACCAAGAAGTAGTGGTAAGTCCTGGAGGAGGGCAGACTAATTCCTACAACGTCAATCAACAACAGGCTCCGGGTGGAGATCAGGTAGTAGTACCTCCGCTTCAGCCCCAAGGTCCACAACCTCACATGCAGGCTAGATAAAAAGAGGGATGTTTAAAAAACCTGATATATATAATTGAGTTAGAACAATTCTTATTCAAGAAAAAGTTTTAAGAATTCCATTCAACCCCCCTTCTGTAATTCTTGTTATATTGTTAAGGGACTAAGACAGACACAACACACATGAGTGTCGACAGCTACAAGATGAAGGTCTTATCAAGGAATGTTATCTTGGAGAATGGGTGGTGAAGGAAGTAAGGGGGCATAAAAATGGTTGTGATAGAGTAAAGGAAGAAGGAGGTCGTACCCCTCGGGGGTCTAACAACGAAACTTTGGAAGAAAATAAGTTGGTCGGGGACGACAACATCCGAGCAATATACAGAGAAGATCCTAGGATGAAATGCAGTAATAGAGCTTTGGAGAGGTATGCAAGGGAAGCCCGGTTCAGACCTCTATCTGACATTAACAGGGTGGAGAATTGTCCACCCAAAGTATTTAAGGGAGAATCCATGGACTTCACCTTCAGGAAAGTAGATGCTCGGTGGGTACATCACCCCCACAATGATGCTCTAGTTATCTCTATCCAAATCAGAACTAAGAACGTCTATAGAGCCTTTGTAGACAATGGAAGCTCAGCAAACATCCTCTACTAAAACACTTTTAGAAGATGGGGTTGCCTGATCGGGAAATGTCAAGAGAAGATTCTTGGGTCTATGGTTTATCTGGTGAAGGAGATAGAGTCATGGGATCAATTTGGTTGCCATGTACCTTGGAGAAAGTCCATTTTATGTAACAAAGATGCTCAATTTCAAGGTCCTAAATCAGGAGTTATCCCACAATGTGCAGTTAGGACGACCTTTTCTTAGGGAGATGAGGGTCATCACTTCGATCCACCATCTTACCATTAAGTTTCCAACCCCAAATGGAGTTGGCAGCACAAAGGGCTCTCAATATGATTCTCGAGAATATTACAGGCAGGCTATGAGGGGCTTTAGGAGAAAAGATGTCCAGGTTGGAGATGCATCAGATGATGAACAAGAGAGAAGTATCGAACAACCGATCAAGAAAATTCAGGTCCATTACTATGTTGAACAAGAAAATGAATGCCCCTCTGAATTGTCTCCGATAATGTTGTTCTTATAAGACACCATCAGGATTGAAATATTGGAAGAAGAAGAGCCCTCAAATGACATAATCCAAGTAGATTTCCATGGGGAATGGCTTGAAGGAAGATTTGATGTCTTGCAGAGTCTTGGACGAGATGCCTCTATTCCTAAGAGCGTGCCCTTTTATTCCATAAATCTGAAAGAAGTTGATGCCCTGTACGTTAGGGCGTGCCATCTATTTTCCCAAATCTAAAAGAAGTTGATGCCCCTATACATTAGGGCACGTCTTCTATTGTCCCAAATCTAAAAGAAGTTGATGTTCCTCTCCAAGAGGACACGCCTTCTCCGCAAAATAGTGAGGATAATAATTAGCTTTACTTAGACCCACGAATACCAATGCCAACAGATAAAATGGGTCCGGAAGAAGACACTACTGAAATCCCTGTCGACGAAAAAGGTCTCAGCAAAGTTCTGAAAATTGGGTATCAGTTGGCCCCAAGGCTGAAAGAGGGACTTTCAATATTTCTCTTGGCAAATCTAGATGTATTCGCATGGAGCCACTCCGACATGGTTGGAATTGATCCAGAAGTCATGTGTCACCGATTGAATATTTATTCGAAAGATAAAGGGATTTAACAAAAGCGTCAAGCCGTGAGTGGACAAAGGGCTGTAGCATTGGCGGAGGAAGTAGATAGACTCTTGGATGTTGGACTAATCAGAGAATCTTTCTACTCGGAATGGTTGGCCAACCCGGTGTTAGTAAAAAAGCCCAACGGGAAATGGAGAACTTGCGTAGACTTCACTGATCTAAATAAAGTATGCCCAAAGGATAGTTTTCCTTTACCAAGAATTCATCAGTTGATTGATGCAACGGCTGGACACGCCTGGCTGAGTTTCATGGATGCATATTCTGGCTATAATCAAATTCCTATTTATGAACCTAATCAAGAGCATACCTCCTTCATCACTGACAGAGGTCTCTACTGCTACATCGGGATGCCATTTAGTCTAATCAATGCTGGGGCAACATACCAAAGGCTAGTGAATAAAATGTTTAAAAAGCAGATTGGGAAAATGATGGAAGTATATGTCGATGATATGTTGGTAAAGTCTAAGAGAGCGGATGATCATATAGCGGATTTGGCAGAAATGTTCCACATTCTGAGGAAGTACATGATGAAACTGAATCTGCAGAAATGTGTGTTTGGCGTCAAATCAGGAAAATTCCTAGGGTTCATGGTGAACCACTGAGGGATCGAAGCAAATCCTGCAAAGATCAAGGCCATACTGAACATGAAATCTCCCACCAGCATTAAGCAAGTGCAAAGTTTAACAAGAAGAATTGCAGTGTTAAATCGATTTGTATCAAAATCCTCAGATAGATGCAAGGAATTATTTAAAGCAATTAAAGGAATGGGAAAAGACTTCATGTGGACTTCGGATTGTGATGAAGCCTTTCAAAAAATTGGGAAATCCTCCTATGTTGGCCAAGCCAAAAGATGGAGAGACATTGATTCTTTACTGGGCAGTCTCAGAATATTTCATCAGTGCGGAATTAGTAAAAGAAGAAGAGGGTCAACAGTTGTCGGTATACTATATGAGCAAAAGGTTATTGGATACAGAAACTAGATACACCAATATGGAGAAACACTACTAGAAAAAGTAGAATAGACATCGGCTAAAAACCGATGTCTATGAACAAAAAAATCCGATGTCTTCGTGGGTGATGTTAAAGACCCCCCATTTAACATCGGTTTTAAACTGATGTTAAAGAAGACAAATAACATCAGTTTTTAAATATGTTAAATTTCTAATGCATATCTAATCTTAATATATTATCATAATATGATATTTTTATCAATTTAAACATATGTGGGATAAGTAAAATATTTTCATTTACCCATTAAACTGATGTTACCAATACCAATAACAACGGTTTTCAAGATAAACTGATGTAAACATAACATTTGACATCGGTTCTTTATTTCAAACCGATATCTATTGGTGAAAAACCGATGTCTATAAAGCTTAATAACATCGGTTTTCTGTTTTAAGATTTTTTTATTGTAGTATTTAACATCGGTTTTATTCGATATTACTGATGTCAATGTTCCACTAAAACTGATGTATTAAGTTTTGATAGACATCAGTTTTTTATTTTATAACAGTTGTTAAAGTGTTAAATTAACATCATTTTCCATTGTAATGATGTCTGATTACCTGTTTCATTAATGTATATTTTATAAATATAGATTCCAAAAATTTGCCAAACCAATAAACTAACAAAACCAATTACTGCATAATACCAATTCTTTATATATCAAATAACAATATCCAAATATCAAGCACAACACTTTCTCTAATCCATACATCAAGTACTACACATATTTATGTAGCATACTGTTTGCAAACATACTATATCACCAGATTCTGGATTTTTGGCTACATAGGCAGTGAATCCAACAACGGAGCTCCAGATTGCAACGTCAATGCACTCCCACCAAAAAGCTGCAATTTGTCAATCAACCAAAACTCAGAGTATGGAATGTATATGACTAAATTATATATGACTGTTCCAACCGTAAAGAAGAGCAATAAAACAGAAAGTTCGGACAACTAACTGTAGAATGACATATACTGACATATAATCAAATACAATTATAATTGCCTTTCACATACTTTAATTGCCTTCATATTATCATGCCTTTCGTATACAATAACCAATTTCATTAAATATGAAGTGTGACACATAATTTATAACTAAATCCCTGTACCTTGTGCCACATTAATGCTGGTTTTTTGTCATAGCTATTTTGAAGCCCGTCAGCTTCAAGCTGCTCTGGATCCTTAAACAGACTCGGGCATTCATCCTTTCTGTACATAGCAATAAAAAAGACCTATAGCAAGATTATATAACAGATTTGTTAGTGGATATAAAGTTCAAGAAAATAATCAAAATTATTATAGAAGATATAACTTACATCTAATTTTTGGATATGGATAAAATCCAAGAATCTCATCACATCTTCTTTGACTATGGGCAACTCACTAGTTTCAACAATTCTTCGATACAAATGAATCATGTTTCTAAGCTGATTGCAAATTAAGATACCCAAGTACAAGGAACAGATGTTAACAAAAACGAAATTGCCAGAAATGACAAAATACAACCAGATACCCAAGTCAACATTTACCTGCAACCTTTTCGGAAAATCTATGTTACGAATATTATCATCCTTCTCTGTCATATACTTCTCTGAGAGAATGGTTGGGTCAAATCCCCCTATATTCCTTAATTCATTTCTTCTTCCAGGTGGATCATCAAATTCACTCATCTCTGTCAATCCTTGCTTGCGACGCTTTAATAGATCATCCACATTTCCAAATATTTCATGAGCTTCCTGTAATGCAAATTTGCGCCCATGAAATATGAAGTATTAATTATTCGTCTATGTCAGTCAGGTGTTAAAGCTAAAAACAGATCTTATAGTGAAAAGTGGGAGTAATCTAGTGGAAGGAAAATAACTCATATTTCGAAATCTATTAATTCATAGCGGTGTCAAAAGAACTATATCTTAGTGCTTAAATAGCAAATTTTATAGAACAAGTAAGATGAAGAGGGTGATAGCAATTGTTATCTACTGCAATTTAATAGTGAAAAATCAGAGCAAGATGTAAACAATTACAAGAAATTAAGCTTATTTGACACCTTTAATTCAACAAGAAATTCTTTCGAAGCTTGCATATCCATCTTCTTAATTGCGGCTTTCTGCATAAATAACACTATTAGTGTTCCACAAATTTCATTTACCATTATATAAATACGCCTACCAAAAAAGTTCACTTGCAATTGCAAATCTGCCAATATATCAACTTCACAGAAACAAGGCGTAGAACACAATATCATACCCACTTTAGCCAGCTTAGTAGCCTTCCCTAGCTCAAGATAAACACACTTGTCTATAGAATATAGATTTTAGAAATCTATAAATAAATTATACCATTATACATAGATATATAATCATAGAACATGACACATTTCCAATATAATGATCAGCACCCCTTAAACATGACCCTATAGATTTTAAATATACTTACAAGGAACAAGCAGGGCAAACTTATATATCACATTACTAAATGTCAAGAGAAGACCTAAAAAAATATATTAGCTGCCAGTTTAAAAAAAAATCATAAGCTACGAATTGCACTTATTATTTAGGTAAAGTAGCCAACTGAGTTCTCTTCACCTTTAAGCAAAGTTCCACCTGGAGCTACAGTCAGAAGAAGGTATTTGACTACAGCTATTTGTATAGTACTAGACAATTGCACTTACAAGGATGTAAATACAATGAAAAATCTGCATCATAGGAAAATAACTGGATATGAAAAGAAATCAGCAAGAAGTTCAATAATACTCTTAAACAAATACACACACAGAGGAATTGAGTAAAATGAAAAGATTAGTCAAGAGAGTTGGTAAAACACTTGATTTGCGAAAAATATAAGTCTAAGATGCGGAAAACCATCAAATTTATATATAGAAAACTTAATCACAAATTAGCAACAAAAATTAAAAGTTAACCATATGTTAATCCAATGGAACTGTACTAAGTTATCACTAAATTTGGAATCCACTTGAAGAATAAAGAACATAAGATCCTCAGAAATCTTATAAACACAGCACCGCTCCACTAGTAAACCCCCAACAGATGCAAAAGAATACATTCCACAACCAAAGCCATCTAGTGTCTCCAAGACCTCTCGTCCATGTAGTGAAAATACCCAATCGTGTACTGCATCCTATTTGTTACTAGAGAGCAGAGACATTGAGATTGATGTGACTCTACTTCCTCAAAGTGTTCCATTTTTAAGGAAGACACTAGAGATATCTATTGTTTCTTTCATAGAGAAATATACCATGGTAGTCAAGGGAACCCGGTGATACATAACGGGGATGGAGCCCATGTGTGCCTAAGAACTTCTTTATTTCTGGTAATCAGTTCATTAACAATCTTCATTGTCTAAATTCTTTAAGATAATATTATATATTAGGTGAATTCACATCCATTTGGTAACCCGTAATTTAATGTTAATAGACAAACACAAGTGGAAAAAAGAGAACAAAAAACTTGAGAATACCATGGGTAGAAGGATCTTCACTTGCTGTTGAGAGTCTGATTTTTTCAGCTTTTTTCTTCCTGTAAAATCCGAAATAACCTACAAGTAACAGCAATCCTACTGCTACTACTACAGCAATGCCAGCTATGCCTCCGGTGGAAAGCCCCGGTTCCGTAAAATCAAACATTAGCTCAAACATCATAAAGACTCTATGCTACCTTAAATCTCATATGTAGTAAATGAACAAAAGCCAGCATAAGGGCTAGACCTCCTTTGCTGCAAAAAGGAAAACAAACAAAACTGAATCAGATGTCAATTTAACGGAAACTTCACCATGACAAAGCTAGTTATAATATATAGCACTCTCAAATCAGAAATATAGATAAGCTACCTGGATTTGAAGGGTACAAAAGTTTCATTTTGATCTGTAAAAGCGAAAAGACAACTTTAGAAATACAAATTCAAGATAAACAAAAAAAAAATAATTACCAAGAATTCATTTGCACTTGCAAATATCTTTAAAACTATCAGTAATTATAAAGACTAAATTACCAGCTTCTAAGGAAAAATACGACATACATATAGACTAATTACTACCAAATCAATCTTTACACAAAGCACTATAATTCTAAACCAGATGCTTAATTCTATCGACATTAACATAAAACAAAATTCAAGCTCACAAAAACTGAAAGATCACCTTTGCCAGGAACATAAACAATTCCTCTCCCTGCACCAAAATCAACACCATGATTATATCTCCTCAACAAATTTGCACCTAGTTAACACAAATCTAACGATTTATTGAAAACAAGAGTTAGGGTTCATGTAATTGAAAGATATAATTCAAATTAGGGATCTTAATTGTTAGTTCTTGGTTTCAATTTGGAAAGTTAGGTTTTGAATTTAGGGTTCTACGTCGAGAGTTCAGAAAGATGGGTGGAGAGGGGAAGTAAGAGTGATGGAGAGAGATGTTCTTCCATCAGAGAGAGTTTTGATAGCTTTGATTTTTGATTTTGTATTTTTTTAAATGTATATTTGAGGATAAAGTTGAAAAGAGGGGGAAGAGTCGAAAATAAACTAAGGCAAAATGGGGGAAATTTAAGAGGGAATGAAATTTTGGCTAGGGGGAATGGGGAAGGCGCGCTGCTGAAATTTTTTTAACAGACATTTAACATCAGTTCTTCTAACAAACTGATGTTTATAAGCAGAAAAGACATCGCTTGCTCAAAACCGATGTCGAAAATACTTTTTACATCATTGAAATAAGCAACCGATGTAAAAGAGGCGATGTCTATTCTACTTTTTCTAGTAGTGAAATTAGAATACGCCCTTATCCTTGTGGCACGAAAGCTAAGGCCATATATCCAACTCATCGGATAGAGGTCCGAACTGCTTATCCTCTCAAGCATATCCTACATAAGCCAGAATCTTCAGGAAGAATGCTAAAATGGGTAATAAAGTTGGGACAATTTGATTTGGAATTTTGCCCTCGCACAGCGATCAAGGGACAAGCATTGGCTGATTTCATACTTGAGTTTGATTCTAAAGTAGATGTTAAAGTTATAGTGTTGGAAGAACCTTCCTCACAGGGAAATGCCTCCGCCAAAGTGAGAGAAGAGTTCCCACATCCTTGGTGGATCTTACATGTTGACGGGGCCGTAAATAATAGCGGAGCGGGAGCTGGGATTGTTTTGATTACCCCGGAAGGACATCATCTGATGAACGCCATTCACTTCAAGTTTTATGTCACCAAAAATGATGTTGAGTATGAGGCACTAATCAATTTACTAAAGATAACTTTGGACGTGGGGGTTGTAAATTTGATCACTCGGAGCGACTCAGAGTTAGTAGTAAACCAAGTCAATGGGGGTTTCCAGGCCCGAAGACCCCGAACAGAATTATATATGAGGTGTTGATAAGTGGCATTTTATACCACTTAGAACGTCTTATAATGGCTTGAATTGATGTCTTGAAATCAAGTATTTTGTGTATTTGATGTGTTTTCTAGTATTTGTGCATTTCAGGGTAGTACTTGCATTTGTGGAGAGATTTCATCAGGAATAGGCCTAAGTATGTGCTTGGCATTGCAAGTGGGAAGTTAGGAGCAGAACGCAGCAGGAAACAGGAGAAAAATAATAAATTTTACAGTGAGGTGTTGGGCGCCCACTTAGCCTGGCTGGGCGGCCGCTCAGGAAGCTGGGCGCCCGCTCAGGATTGCTGGGCGGCCGCTCAGGGTCGGGATAAAATCCTGATTTTTAGAGTTTTATTCTTGTTGAACTTCCGACTTCTGAGATAGCTGGGACTTGTGGGGCTCCTATATAAGTAGTTTTCAGAGACTTTTCACGTGTGTTGAATCGTGGTATCAATCGAGGATCAAGGAGATAAGGAAGAAGACCGTTTTAGCACATCGCAACGAAGAAGAGGAAGCATAGTTTTCTTATGATTCTTTTATTCGTTGTATCAGTGGATGCTAGTTTTCTTTACTTTGAACCTTATTACTCTTGTGACGTACTCTGGTTTTAATAAGTATTTTTATTAGTTATTCTCGTGTGTTATTATCATGTTTTCATATGAACCCATGGTAACGATGAGTTCAATCATGGGCTAATCGTGATCATGGGGTCGTAACAGATTTACTATGGAATTTTTTAGTTAGTTGTTTAATACCTTAGTGTGTGATGATTGTATGATATCTAGTATTGTTTGTGATTATCCATCTTATGTACGTCGCGAACATATAAGATAGGGTGTTAATGTCTTGTAAAGCGACGGTGGATCTTGAGATTTAGAACTTGCCATGCTAGCATAGGTTCATGTATGTGTATGCATGATTAGTGGGTAACTCTAACCATTTTACTTGCCCTGTGTAATCATAAGGAATAACTTGTGCTTAAATCGTTATGTTGTCAAATTCTGTAGACATATAGGGTCTCAACATAATTGATGACTATTCAACTTCTATCTTAATTATGGATGTTTGGTATAATGGTATTAGTACAATGAAAGTTGGCTTTTATCAGTTTCGTGTTGTTCGATTAATATCATCACCGTTACATGCTAAGGGTAATAATAATAACTATTGAAGGAAGTAGTAATGAAGTTATGATCTCATGTGTGTTTAATATTATTAATTCAAGTGTCAATCAAGTGTTTAATTCTCGAAGGTAATTATAGTTAATACTTAGTTAATCAAATCTACGTGTTATTGTCTTGACGTTGAGAAGTAATCATACATTGGTGAGTAATTGTTAATTGAACATAATTAGTCTGAGTCTCTGTGGGAACGAACTAGAAAGTATTCTATATTACTTGCGAACGTGTATACTTGCATGTATTATTAGCGCGTGTTTTCCGCCCTAACAAGTTTTTGGCGCCGCTGCCGGGGACTCGACGTATTTGTTTAGTTTATGCATTTACCATCAGTGGTCATTAGGACTCATTGATTAAGACGTGTTACTTATCATTTCCGGTTGTGTTTCAGGTACTTTAGCGAGCGTTTATGCAAACACATTCTCGTACTCGCAAGAGGACTTTAGATACGGTTGAGGAGACAGACTCAGTTCTTGATATTCCGAAAAAGATAGATTTTGAAGATTCAGATAAAGAGAGTGAGCAGAAAGAACCAGTAATCATGGGTGATCGTATAGTTCCGGCAGATCCAGCTCTTATGGACTTTTCTCGGCCTAAAATTGATGACATTCAGTTAAGCATCCTTCATCCGGCTATTCAGGCTAACACTTTTGAAATCAAGCCGGGCACTATTCAGATGGTGCAGAATTCTGTTTCTTTCGGAGGTGCTGCAACTGAAGACCCCAACATGCACATCAGGAATTTTGTCGAGATCTGTAGTACTTTCAAATATAATGGTGTGACTGATGAGGCTATCAAGCTGAGGCTTTTCCCATTCTCTCTGAGAGATAAAGCTAAGGACTGGTTACATTCTGAACCAGCTGGGTCCATCACTACTTGGCAAGATCTTGCGTAAAAGTTTCTGGTAAAGTTCTATCCAATGGCAAAGACTGCAGCTATGAGGAGTGCTCTTACTCAGTTTGCGCAGCAACCAACAGAATCTATGTGCGAAGCTTGAGAGCGCTACAAGGAGATGTTGAGAAAGTGTCCACATCATGGTATGCCTGACTGGATGGTGATCACTGGTTTCTATAATGGTTTGGAGGCCCGATCTCGGCCCATGCTCGATGCAGCAGCTGGAGGCGCCTTGTGGGCCAAAAGCTATACTGAGGCTTATAATCTTATTGAAACTATAGCTGCAATTGAGCATCAAAACCCAACTCAAAGGATGATGCCTGGGAAGGTAGCAGGTATTCTGGAAGTTGATGCAGCTACAGCTATTGCAGCGCAACTCCAAGCGCTGTCTTTGAAGGTCGATTCTTTAGCCACCTATGGAGTCAATCAGATAGCTATGGTCTGTGAGCTTTGTGCAGGTTCTCATGCTACGGATCAGTGTTCTCTTGTTAATGAATTTATTCAGTATGTGAGCAATTATCAGCGACCGTAGCAGCCTGTGCCAGCTACCTATCATCCTAACAACAGAAATCATCCCAATTTCAGCTAGAGCAATAATCAGAATGCTATTCAGCAACCATATCAGCAAGGCGTATGTAAACAGTTTAATCCACCTGGATTCCAACAACCACAGCATTATGCTCAAAGGCAATCATACCCTCAACAAGGAGGTGCTGCTCCACCTTCTAGTGCTGATTTCGCGGAACTCAAGCTGTTGTGCAAAAGTCAGGTTGTTCTTATCAAGACCTTGGAAAATCAAATCGGTCAAATAGCCAATGCAGTGCTCAATCATCAACCTGGCATACTTCCCAGTGATACTGAAGTGCCAGGCAGGAAGGAAGCTAAAGAGCAAGTCAAGACTATTACCTTAAGCTCTGGAAAAGTTGCTGATGCTGAAAAAGCAAAAGACGGAGAAGCTGAAGTTGTTGATGAAGAAGAGAAGCAAAAGGAGAAAGCGGCGGAACCAAGGAAGACTACTGTTAAACACACTCTGCCTGAGGGTAATATAGGTGGGAAACAGCTCTATCATCCACCACCTTTCCCTAAGAGATTGCAACAACAAAAACTGGATAAGTAGTTCGGTAAGTTTCTGGAAGTGTTCAAGAAACTTCACATCAACATACCTTTCGCTGAGGCTCTAGAGCAAATGCCTAGTTATGTGAAATTCATGAAGAGTATTCTTTCAAGGAAGGTGAAACTGGATGACCTTGAGACCATTGCTCTAACGGAAGAGTGCAGTGTTGTGCTGCAACAAAAATTACCTCCAAAGCTTAAAGATCCAGGTAGCTTCACCATTCCTTGTACCATTGGCAAGTTGTCTTTTGACAAATGCCTGTGCAATTTAGGAGCAAGCATCAATCTGATGCCGTTGTCTATCTTCAAAAAGTTGAATTTGCCTGATCCAAAACCCACCTACATGTCTCTACAATTGGATGATCGTTCTATTAAATATCCACGAGGCATAGTGGAGGACGTGTTAGTAAAGGTGGATAAGCTCTTCTTCCCTGCAGACTTTGTCATTTTGGATTTCGAGGAAGATAAGAAGATCCCCATAATCTTGGGAAAACCTTTCTTGGCTACAGGCCGTACCTTGATAGATGTGCAGAAAGGTGAACTTACTATGAGGGTGCAGGATCAGGATGTGACATTCAATGTATTCAAAGCGATGAAAATCCCTACAGAAGACGAGGAGTGCTTAAAGGTGGATTTGATTGATTCTGCGGTAACTTCAGAACTTGATCATATGTTAATGTCTGATGCATTAGAGAAAGCCTTAGTGGGGGTGTTTGACAGTGATGATGAGGATGGCAATGAGCAACTACAATATCTAAATGCTTCTCCTTGGAGGCAAAAGCTAGACATGCCATTTGAATCTCTTGGTACTTCTGATCTCAAGAATGCTGAAGGAAAGCTCAAACCATCTATTAAGGAAGCACCTACTTTGGAGCTTAAACCATTGCCTGAACACTTGAGGTATGCTTTTTTAGGTGATGCATTTACTTTACCTGTTATTATTGCATCTGACCTTTCAGGTAGTCAGGAGGACAAGCTCTTGAGGATCTTGAGAGAATTCAAATCGGCTATCGGATGGACTATAGCAGATATCAAAGGGATCAGCCCTTCGTACCGCATGCATAAAATTCTGCTAGAGAAAGGTAGTAAGCCAACTGTTGAGCAACAACGACGACTTAATCCTATCATGAAAGAAGTGGTGAAGAAAGATCTGAAGTGGCTGGATGCAGGAATCATATATCCTATTTCTGATAGTTCTTGGGTGAGCCCCGTGCAATGTGTACCGAAGAAAGGAGGTATAACTGTGATAGCAAATGAGAAGAATGAGCTCATCCCCACTCAAACAGTCACAGGATGGAGGGTATGCATGGATTACAGAAAGTTGAACAAGGCCACGAGAAAGGATCACTTCCCTCTTCCATTTATTGATCAGATGCTTGACAGGTTGGCCGGTCATGAGTATTATTGTCTTCTGGATGGCTATTCGGGGTATAATCAGATTTGCATTGCACCAGAGGATCAAGAAAAGACTACCTTCACTTGTCCATTTGGCACGTTTGCTTTTCGCAGAGTTTCGTTTGGCTTATGTGGCGCACCTGCCACTTTTTAGAGATGTATGATGGCTATATTCTCTGATATGATTGGAAATAATGTCGAAGTGTTCATGGACAACTTCTTCGTCTTTGGACATTCGTATGATGAATGTTTGAATAATCTTCGTGCGGTGCTCAAAAGGTGTGTGGAAACTAATTTGGTGCTAAATTGGGAAAAATGTCACTTTATGGTGCGTGAAGGCATTATTCTTGGACATAAAGTCTCTAGCAAGGGTCTTGAGGTGGAAAAAGCCAAGGTGGGAGTCATTGAAAATCTTCCACCACCTATTTCTGTGAAAGGAATCTGTAGTTTTCTTGGTCATGCGGGTTTTTATCAGTGTTTCATCAAGGACTTCTCGAAGATATCTAAGCCGTTGTGCAACTTGCTCGAGAAGGATGTGCCTTTCAAATTTGATGATGAATGCTTGGCGGCATTCGAGACTCTCAAGAAGAGTTTGATAACTACACCAATTATTACGGTACCTGATTGGACAGAGCCTTTTGAGATGATGTGTGATGTGAGTGATTATGCGGTGGGAGCAGTTCTTGGGCAGCGTAAGTATAATCTTTTTCATGTGGTCTACTATGCTAGTAAGACTCTAAATGGAGCTCAAATGAATTACACCACTATTGAGAAAGAGCTCTTGGCTATAGTCTTTGGTTTCGAAAAATTTCGATCTTATCTGCTTGGGACAAGGGTGACAGTATTCACTGATCATGCTGCCATTCGCTATTTGGTTTCCAAGAAGGATTCGAAGCCTAGACTTATTTGTTGGGTGCTCTTGCTACAGGAATTTGAGTTAGAGATCAAGGATCGAAAAGGTACTGAGAATCAAGTAGCTGACCATCTCTCTAGATTGCAGAATCATGATTCTACTTCACATGATAAGACATTGATCAACGAATCTTTTTCGGATGAGCAGTTGTTCGCAGTTCAGGAGGAAGAGCCATGGTTCCCAGATATTGTGAACTATCTTGTCAGCAATATAATGCCTCCTAATATTAATATAGCTCAAAAGAAGAAGTTTCTGCATGAGGTGAAATGGTACATGTGGGATGAACTGTATTTGTTTAGACAAGGAGCTGACCAGATCATCAGGAGATGTATCCCATTCTGTAAGACGGAGGGGATATTACGAGACTGCCATTCCACAGTTTATGGTGGACATTATGGTGGTGAAAAGACAGCAGCTCGTATTTTGCAAACAGGTTTTTTCTGGACTACTTTGTTTAAGGATGCACATCAGTTCGTTTTAAGGTGTGATCGTTGCCAAAGAATGGGGAATCTTACGAGGAAGGATGATGTTAGATATATTTGATAATGTCATGGCTAATATGATTTATGTTTAGTTTTCAGATCTTACTTAAACAGAATAAATCAGTACTTACTGGAAGTCAGGACTTAAGGATATCAGTACTTATATTATCAGAAGATAATCATCAGAAGATGGATATTAGAACTTAAGTACTGAAGGACGTTCAGATAAGGACAACAGCTGTTTAAAGGAAAGAAGATCAAGATAAACATAAGAAGAGATATGCATGAAGAAGGAATTCTATGAAGAATAGAATACTTGGAAGAAAAGATATCTGATTGATATATTTTAGGAAGCAGAATTATATTCCATATCAATTAGCGATTATCTTGTAACTGTGTAGTATATAAACACAGACATAGGGTTTACACTAAAAGTGTTATCATATTCGAGAAGATTATTCATTGTAACCCTAGCAGCTCTCATGATATTTGTTCATCACTGAGAGGTAACAGTTCCATATTGTAACAGAGTTTATTGTTTTAATAAAGTTTGTTTTCTGTTACTTGAATTGTTAAAGTTCGATTTGATTGTACTTTACACTGTATTCACCCCCTCTACAGTGTGTGTGACCTAACAAGTGGTATCAGAGCCAATCTGTTAGCGTACAAACAGTTTAAGATCCATATACAATCATGTCTGAAATAGAAACTCCAACTAAGCCCACCAAAACTGAAGAACCTCCAAAGACACAAATTCAAAATCGATATCAGACCATCAGATTCCCATATTGAGACCATCTGAATATCCCATATGGAAGGTGAGGATGACCATGTTTCTGGAAGCAACAGATCCAGAACATCTTGATAGAATCAAGGAAGGACCTCACAAACCAACCAAGCTCGTGGTTGCAGTCGCAGGTGAAGCAGCAAAGACAGTACCAAAGGAGAAGAGTGATTATACTGCTGAAGATATCGCATCAATTACTAAGGATGCTAAGGTACGACACTTACTGCATAGTGCCATTGATAATGTAATGTCAAACAGGGTAATAAACTGTAAGACTGCAAAGGAGATATGGGATGCCCTGGAAACAAGGTGTCAGGGAACTGATATGATTAAGAAGAACAGGAAGACAATACTCACTCAAGAGTATGAACACTTTGACTCAAAGGCTAATGAGTCATTGACTGATTTATATGATAGATTTGTCAAACTCTTGAATGATTTGTCACTGGTTGATAAGGAGTATGATGTTGAAGATTCAAACCTTAAATTCCTGTTAGCTCTTCCTGAATGCTGGGATTTGAAGGCTACAACAATAAGAGACAACTACAATCTTGATGAAACAACTCTTGATGAAATTTATGGAATGCTCAAGACTTATGAACTTGAGATGGAACAAAGAAGCAAGAGGAAATGAGGAAAGTCTAGGATAGTTGCTCTTAAGGCTGAAGAAGAATCCCCCAAGGCAGCTACCTCAAGGAAAGACAAGGGTAAAGCTCTTTTCACAAAGTCTGATACTGAGTCATCAAGTTCTGAAAGTGATGATGACTCAGATTCTGAAAGCTTGCCTGAGACTGATGCTGATGAGGAGATGATGAAGCTGTGTGCTCTTATGGTAAAAGGGATCACAAAGATTGCATACAGGAAGTTCAGGAAGGGAAAGAAGTTTTCCAGGAAAGGCACAAGTTCTGATAAGAAGAATTTCAGAAGATCTGAGGGCAAAGGAGGAAAGTCTGACAGAGGAGATTATACCAATGTCAAATGCTATAACTGTGGTGAGAAAGGCCACATATCTCCTGATTGCAAGAAAGTGAAGGGTGACAAAGGCAAGGCTCTTATCATAAAGAAGAAAAGCTGGACAAACACCTCAGACTCTAAAAGTGAGGAGAATTATGCCTTGATGGCAAATGCTGATAAAGCAAGTGCTGAAAGCAGTTATGAAGCTGCTGAATCAAAGGTACCTCAGACTACTAATGCTTTTCATACTGATGATATTAATGAGTTGAAAAGATATCTTAAAACCATGTTTGTTAGTTATAGAGATCAAACTTTAACATGTAAAAGATTAACTTCTGAAAATCTTGCTTTTAAGAAAATAAATGATTTCTTAGAAAAAGAGTTAATTATGTTCCATCAAACTCAGAAGGATAGAGAGGATGCTTTTTATGTTAGGGATGAAGTGCTAAAAATGAATGAATCTCTAAAAACTGAGTTAGAAAAGGAAAAAGAGATTATCAGGACTTGGACTAACTCTGGCAGAACAACTCAAAACTTGCTAAGTAGTGAAAACTGGAAAGAGGGCTTAGGTTATGGAGAGGATACGAGTGATAAAGGAACTGTAGAAATTAAACTTGATGTTGTTCAGCAAAAGCCAAAGTTAAAACCTGTTAAGTTTATAGCAGTAAAGTCTGATAATGAGAAATCAGAAGTTAAAGAGGGATTAACTTCTGACAAACTAAAACAGGAAAAGTCAGCTGAAGTAAATATAGGTTTAATGACTAAGAAGCAGCTTAAGCATAAGCTGAAAGATGTTAAGAATGCAAACAAGGTAAAATCACCTAGGAAAAATAGGAATGGAAAAGAAGGTGTGAATAAAAGCAATGATTTTAAACCTGTTCCTAAAGCTCCTAGGAAAATGTGTCATAACTGTGGAAGTTCTAACCATCTGGCTTCTTTTTGCAGGAAGAATAAGAACATAAACTCCTTACCATCAAAGTCAGAAGTTAAGAGTCAGTCTGTTAGATATAAGCCACAAAATCCTTGTTTTCATTGTGGTAGTTTATGGCATTCCATTTATACTTGTAAGGAATATCATAGTTTGTACTATGATTATTATCAAATAAAACCTTCTTTAAAGAAAGTTTCCATTGTTCCTTCTAGTATAAATTCTGATTCAAAGTCTGATAGTGTAAATTCTGATAAGAAAAATGTTAACATAAACTCTGATGCTAAATCTGTTGCAAATGTTAACAAACTTGATAAGGCCAAAGGATCCAAGCAAGTCTGGGTCCTTAAAACTAATCATTAGTGGTCTTTGTGATTGCAGGGCAACATGAAAAACATCCTAGTTCTGGACAGTGGATGTTCAGGACATATGACTGGAAATAAAGCCCTGCTATCAGACTTTGTGGAGAAAGCTGGCCCAAGTGTTTCTTATGGAGATGGCAACATTGGAAAAACATTGGGATATGGCAATATCAATCTTGGGAATGCCATCATTAAAGAAGTAGCTCTGGTCTAAGGACTTAAACACAATCTGCTGAGTATAAGTCAAATCTGTGACAGAGGTTATCATGTTGATTTCTTTGAAGAACACTGTGAAGTTGTAAGTAAATCTACAGGCAAAGTTGTTCTGAAAGGATACAGGCATGATAACATTTATGAAGCCAATCTTTCAACAAGTACTGATGGTTCTGCAATCTGTTTGATGAGTAGAGCATCAATTGAAGAAAGCTGGAATGGGTACAAGAGACTCTCTCATTTAAATTTCAACAATATAAATGAGTTGGTCAAGAAAGATCTTGTGAGAGGACTGCCAAAGTCAGTATTTGCTCCTGATGGCCTTTGTGATTCCTGTCAGAAGGTCAAACAAAGAAAATCCTCATTCAAGAGCAAGACTGAATCATCAATTCTTGAGCCTTATCACCTACTACATGTTGATCTATTTGATCCAGTGAATGTCAAGTCTATTGTAAAGAAGAAATATGTCTTGGTCATAGTAGATGAGTTCACCAGATACACATGGGTGTATTTCTTGCACACAAAAAGTGAAAATGCATCTATCTTGATTGATCATGTCAAACAACTGGATAAATTGGTCAAAGATTCTGTGAAAACAATAAGGAGTGATAATGGAAGGGTTCTGCAAAAACCATGGAATCAAGCAGGAATTCTCTGCTCCTGGAACTCCACAGCAAAATGGAGTTGTTGAAAGGAAGAATAGAACTCTCATTGAAGTTGCACATACAATGCTTGAAGAAGCGAAGCTTCCAACCTATTTCTGGGCTGAAGCTGTGCAGACTGCTTGTTTTACTCAAAATGCAACACTCATTAACAAGCAAGGAAAGACACCATATGAGATGGTGAAGAAAAAGAAGCCAAATCTGAAGTATTTTCATGTATTTGGATGCAAGTGTTTTGTTCTTAAGACTCATCCTGAACAGCTATCCAAATTTGATCTAAAAGCTGATGAAGGAATCTTTGTTGGATATCCACCTTCCACAAAAGCCTTCAGAGTCTATAACTTGAGAACAAGAGTGGTCATGGAGTCTATCAATGTCTCTTTTGATGACAAGAAGATTACAGGACTTGAAGATTTTATTGATCATGATCAGCTGAGATTTGAAAATGAAGACACAAATTCTGATTCTGAAAATCCTGACAATATAAGTCCTGATACTGCAAACTCTGATGGATTAAACTCTAATGTTATTAAAAATGTGGTGACTACGCCAAAGGAAGATGCACCTATGCAGGGGGAACATACTCAAGATATTACCACATCTCAAGAAGCATCAGAACATACATCTGGCTCTTCAAGTTCTGATTCGTCAAGTCCTGATAAGCCAAGTTCTGATAGTTCTGAAAATTTAAATTCTGAAAAATCCAACTCAGAGAGCATAGTTTCAGGGGGAGCATCAGAAAATGAAAATGAAGACAACATGGATCATGGGGGAGCATCCAGTTCTAGAGAAAATCTTCAATCTGCAAGGAAGTGGACTAAATCACATACACCTGATTTGATAATTGGAGATCCTGATGCAGGTGTCAGAACTAGAACAGGTACTTCAAATGAATGTCTTTACAATTCTTTTCTTTCTCAGACTGAGCCAAAGAAAGTGGAAGAAGCTCTTCAAGATGCTGATTGGGTGCAAGCAATGCAGGAAGAGTTAAATGAATTTGAAAGAAACAAAGTCTGGACCCTAGTGCCAAGACCAATGAATAGATCTGTTGTTGGTACAAAGTGGGTATTCAGAAACAAAACTGACAGTGATGGCATAATTACAAGGAATAAGGCAAGGCTGGTTGCAAAAGGATATTCTCAACAGGAGGGAATTGATTATGATGAAACATTTGCACCAGTTGCTAGGTTAGAAGCCATAAGGATATTTTTGGCTTATGCTGCTCACAAAAAGTTTACTGTCTTTCAAATGGATGTGAAAAGTGCTTTTCTCAATGGAGAATTGGAGGAAGAAGTATATGTTGAACAACCTCCAGGCTTTGTAGATTCCAAATATCCAGATTATGTCTACAGGCTTGATAAAGCACTTTATGGACTTAAGCAAGCTCCTAGAGCATGGTATGAGACTTTAGCTCAGTTTCTTCTAGAAAGTGGATTTAACAGAGGAACTATAGACAAAACCCTATTCTACCTCAACCATGGAAAGGACTTACTTCTGGTCCAGATTTATGTTGATGATATCATTTTTGGGTCTACAAATGACAGACTTTGCAAAAAGTTTGCCAAACTGATGCCGTCAAGGTATCAGATGAGTATGATGGGGGAACTTAGCTATTTTCTGGGCCTTCAAGTCAAGCAGAATGAAGAAGGCACTTTTATTTGTCAATTTAAGTACACCAGAAAATTGCTGAAGAAATTTGGAATGCAAGATTGTTCAAGTGCATCCACTCCCATGGCCACTGCAACAAAACTGGACAAGGACACTGGTAAATCAGTAGATATTACTGATTACAGAGGTATGATTGGCTCTCTACTCTATCTAACTTCTAGTAGACCTGATATCATGTATGCTACCTGTCTTTGTGCAAGATTTCAAGCAGATCCAAGAGAACCTCACTTAACAGCTGTGAAAAGAATTTTCAAGTATCTTAAGGGAACAGCTGATCTGGGATTATGGTATCCTAGAGAATCAGATTTTAAACTAATAGGTTACTCAGATGCAGATTTTGCAGGTTGCAAAATTGACAGAAAAAGCACAAGTGGAAGCTGCCAATTTCTTGGAGGCAGATTGGTTTCTTGGTTTAGCAAGAAACAAAAGTCAATTTCCACATCAACTGCAGAAGCAGAGTACATTGCTGTAGGCAGCTGTTCTGCACAGATTCTTTGGATGAAGAATCAGTTGCTGGATTATGGGTTAACATATTTCAAAATCCCTATTTACTGTGATAATCAAAGTGCTATTGCTATGACAGGTAATCCAGTTCAACACTCTATGACAAAGCAAATCAGCATCAGGTACCACTTCATAAGGGAACATGTGGATGAAGGTACAGTGGAATTGCACTTTGTTCCAACAGATCAACAACTAGCAGATATCTTCACAAAACCATTGTGTGAAGCCACTTTTACAAGATTGGTAAAAGAACTTGGAATGGTTTCAGGTTCTTTCTTTAAATCTGCTTAGTTTTGTTCTGATGCATCAGACTTTATGATCAGTATTTACAGAAATTACTATCTTTGTGTATTCTGTGCTTAATTGAAAATTTGCTTAAGTACTGACTATTGTCCGATTTAAGTTTCTAAACTCTGAAAATGAGATGTCTGTTTATGTAACTATTCAATCCTGTGAGGATACCTGTGCTAGATGCTGACCTAGTAGTCTTCAATAAACTAGGGATCCCATGTATGAAGTAATTATTTCTGTGGAAATCTATTGACACAAGCAAATTCTGATATTGAGCTTAGTTGAGTTTACTTTTTCTATCTTATTACTAAGTCACAAACTAGAATAATGCTTCTCATTTGTTCAGTTTTGATGCTAGTAAATCTGTTGAATGTACTAAGTGCTGATAAACCTCTCTTATCAAAAGAAAAAGAAAAGGATCAAGAAATAAAAATCAGGTACTCCTTTGAGGTCTAGAGTAAAAATGTGTAAGGAACGACCCAAGTGCATTGAAGGTATTAAGTAAAGATGCATTCGAAAAGCACAATATTTTCTTGGTGACTTTTCACACTCTATGATTACTGAAGAAATACTCTGATAAAAGTATAAATTCTGATAAGCAGTCGTGACTCACTTACACTGAGAAGCCACTGTAAAATGGAACTTAAAAAGATGCACAAAATTAGCACAAAATAGTTGAGGTGGACTCAAGCATGAACTCATTCAATAGTAGGTTTCAGAATAATGACAGGGTTTTAGTAAAGTTTTAGTTATGCCTTATTTCTAAGATTTACTGAAGTGAATCAGACTTTACTCTTTCTCTGATATTTAGCTTAATGCACACACTAAACACTCCATATGAATGATGAAAATTACTGTGGTGATCTATGTTATTTTAGATGAACAGTTTCCGTGTCACATTGCACAAATTCTGAGGACAAGTTCTGATTGCACGTTCTGATGATTAAGTTCTGAAGAATCTATATCAGAATTTGTGTAAGAACTTACTAAGATAGGCATTCATTTTTCGAGATAAGAAATTATGTTCTGATAACTGTTAAGTTCTGATATAAGTCTAAGTTCTGATATTAAATTTTGATCCTTTACTTGACTTATCTGTAGATAAAATCTAAAAATAATCTCATTTTAAATCAGAACACGTTTGGGTAGAATATTAACAGTCCATATCATTAGGGATAGTGGTTCACATACTCGTACAGTAATTTTTACTTGTTACTTGTGCGCATTAACCCTGACTTACACTTCCAATGACTGTTTTTCGTCTTCCCAGTCTAGGGAGATGAGGTAGCATTAATTCTACCTACCAACATTAAATTTCTTTGCGTCTCCTGACATTCTTTTGCCTATAAAAGCAACCACTTCACATCAACTCTTTTATAACAAACTCACCTTCATTCTCTTTATATCAAGTTTTGTGCAAGATCTTCTTGCACACAGTGAAATCGGGTATGCATTGACCCAACCTTCAACCTTTTCGAGCCAACAAGTTCTGACATTTTGGAGGACTGGAAACTTTGATAATGGTGGTCAAAATGGTACTCCTAGTATTGTTTTTGAAGTGGGTGATTCTACATATGGGGTAACTCCTGGTACAATTCGCAAGGCCCTACATCTACCACAAGGATGTACTTTTTCAACCCCGGAGGAATCAACTCTTAAAGAGTTCATGGCTAGTTTGGGGTATGAGCAGAGTTTGGCAAAGTTTGGGCAGTTGAAACGGGCTCATATCAGAAAGGAATGGAGCTTCTTCTTTGACTGCATAACTAAAGCTTTTGGGAATAAATGTTCAAACTTTGATGTTATTCCTATAATGAGTCAGCACATCGGGTATGCTATCATTAACCAAACTCATTTTGATTTTATGCTATTCCTATAATGAGTCAGCACATCGGGTATGCTATCATTAACCAAACTTATTTTGATTTTGCAACTGCTGTGATAGGTTTTATTGGGGATAGGATGACAGAAGATAGGAATGTTGTCTACTTTGCCAGATTTTGTCAGCTTATTTTTAACCATTGTTGTGCTGATAACCCCCTACCTACCACTGACTTAACTCCATATTTCAAAATTGCAAAACGAGCCTTTAATGATTTGGTAAATGCTGATGTTAAGAAGAAGGTGGTTAAACCCTTATAGATTCCTCAATTTGTAAAACAGATCTTAGTAAATGCTGATCCTGATACCTACAGATCTGTTGATCCTGATACCTACAGATCTGTTTATCCTGATGTTCAACCAACCACAACATCTCAAACTCCACAACAACCATCAAAACATACCACTCATACTACTCAACCTACCCTCAGGCAATATCTCAAATCATATCTCTCCACTTCACAGACAGTTCAACCTTCATCCTCAGCACCTCCTGTGAAGTCTTCATCTTCCAAGGCTAAGAGGACAAAGACAGTTCCCCAAACACCTCAGAAGAGAAGGAGGATTGTTTTGAGAGATGAATCTGACGGTGAGGAACAGGTTTCTACATCAGAACCTGTTGTCAAAGAAGCTGAGAAAGTTCCTTCTCAGAAGGATTCTGCAATTAGGGGATCTAGGCTTCTCAAAAAGGTTTAGAGGAATGACTGTTGCTGAAACTTCCAAGGAATCCATACCTTCAAAGAGATACAAGAAACAGAGGGCAAAACGGCCAGTTTCAGATGATGAGAAAGCAGCAGCTAAGGAAGGAGATCAGGAATCTCTGATCTCACAAGAACCAGATTCTGCTACAGCCAATGCTTCTCCATTACCTCCAACTAAGGAAGCTGTTACTGAAAAGGCCAACACACCTTCTGTGTCTCCTAAGACTGTATCTCATGTTAATTCAGGCACAAGTGCTGACATTGATATCCAGACCTTGGTTGTGCCTGAAGTAATTTACTTAGAAGCTCCAACATCAACTAATCCATCAACAACACCTGTTACTGATGCTGTTCAAACTCCAGAATTATCTACTACACCTTCTCTGCATCTAGATGCTGATGATCAGAATATAGGTGAGCATCAGGATATGGCTGTTGATTAGAACTTGGAATTAGATCAGCAATTAGAGGATAATGTTGAAGCCTCCATTACTACTCATACTGTTGCTTTATCAGAAGATACTGATTCTGTAAGTTCTGATGCTGCAAATGCTGGAGATACTGGTGATGCTGCTCCAAATGCAGATGCTGATGAAGTAGGTCCTTCAGGACATGCATCTCAACAAACTGTTCTTAAATCTGAACTTGTTAAGAAGTTTGTTATAAGAGAAGCACCAGTGACTTGGAGTGAAACTCCTGCAGGACATGAGTGGACTAAGGAATGGAACTCAGTTACCTGTGCTCCTTCTGCACAGCATCTGGCTGAGCACTTGACTAAAGCTGATGAGATGTTAATTACTGATGATTTCAAAACACAGCTTAGAGTCACTGCATTGAGTACTAAACATCTACAAGGTCTTCATTCAACTACTCATGCAGAGTTACATAAGATTCATGAAGAATTCATTAAGCTTGAACAAGTTCAGAAGATTGAAAAGAAAAAGTTCTTCCAACCTACCTTTGACAGAGTTGCTTATATTGAGAAGACTCAAGAGAAACAACAAGCTCAGATTAATGATATTCTGACAAATTAAGCTTCTCAGCAATCTCAACTTAATGAAATCCAAGCCTCAGTGGAATTGTTTGTCTCTCTTCTATTACCTGCTGATGCCAAAAAGGGGGAGAAAGTAATTAAGTCCAAATGCACAACTGATAAGACACTGAAGGGGAAGGATAATGAAAAGGATGACCAAGGAAACCCTGGAATAGGTAGAGGTCATAGTCAAGGTAGAGGTTTCTCATCAAGAAAAGTTGAAATCACAAGTCAAAGGACAAGTTCTGATACTGGAAAAAGGATTAGTTCTATTACTGGTAAAAGGATAAGTTCTGATGAACTTTTAGATCTTGATGAAGAAATGTCAAGACAGTTATTTCTTCAGGAAAATCCAGGAATGGACTTGGAGAGTTTGATGGAAGAAGAAGCCAGACTTAAATCAGAAAAAGTTGCATCTAAATCTGAGGCTTCTGGTAAAAAGACACTTCCAAAACTCAAAGGCATTGTGATAAAAGAAAGGACAAATATTGAAGCAACATTGGCTAAATCACAACTGCAGATGGATCCAAGATCCAAGGGTAAAGAAAAAGTTGGTGAACCTATCAAGGTTTATGTGCCTCCTGAGAATGAAGAAATCACTGATAAAAAGGATGATCTTGCTCTGACTTCAAGAAAAGTTTTTAAGACAACCTCTGACATGGCTCAAGTTGTTCAGAGTCAAGAAACAGTAAGTTCTGATATTTTGAAGAAGCAAGTAACATCTGACATAGCTCAAGTTAACTTGATATGAGAAGATAAATCGAAGAAATTCCTACCAGGATTCACTAAAGCAAAACAGACTCAATCTTTGAAGACTGCTGCAAGTGGCTTTGAAGCAAGAGTAGTTACTGGAAAGGAAGCAAGAGATAAAACTGGATTGGGAAGTGCTGATGAAAGAAGAATACAAAACACTACCAATGATCCAACTTCCTTGAGTGAACCAGGTATTGGAGCAACTCCTGAGAGATTGAATCAACTGGAATCTGTACAAATGGTTTACCATACCTACTTAAAAGAACATATCTTGTTGTACTTCATGACAGATGGTAGGGTTTATCATATAAGACAAAATGCCATTCCATTGAAGTATTTTGAAGAATTAGAGCATGTACTATTCTTACTTCAAGTGAATGATAGATTAACAGAAAGTGCTGCAAAATATTCGAATGATCAGATTCAGAGACAGAAAAGGCTTTATTCTGTTAAGTCTGACAACACATATGTTCCAAAGTACAGAGATCACAAGGGTGATATAGTTAAAATGAAGCCCAACACTGCTAAGATTATAACTACCTTTCTGGGTTACAGGGCTGTAGAATTCAATCTTGAGTCTGATAGGGCATATTTGATCAGACTGGATCAGGATATAAGAAAAGCTAAGATTAATGATCTCAGGGCTGCAATCTTTCAAATTGGTGAAGATACTGCAGAGCTTAAAGATGTTAAAAGGAGGATGATTGATGAACTTAGATATGCTGAGAAATGTTTGTTGAAGAACTATCTCAGAACAACTCCTGACATCAGAGAGATCAGAAGATGAAGCCAAGTCAAGATCTACAACTGATTAAATTCTGATATTTGTACAGACTGAAGCTGTTATCAGAAGTTAAAGATTGGTAAAGCTTTAAGGACTGTAAGTTGTAGTTATCTAGTCTAATTCTCATGTATTTGTACTTAATATTTTTGACATTATCAAATATCTGTTAAACTTGTATATTATGCTAATTTACAAGTTGGGGGAGATTGTTAGATATATTTGATAATGTCATGGCTAATATGATTTATGTTTAGTTTTCAGATCTTACTTAAACATGATAAATCAGTACTTACTGGAAGTCAGGACTTAAGGATATCAGTACTTATATTATCAGAAGATGGATATCAGAACTTAAGTACTGAAGGACGTTCAGATAAGGACAGCAACTGTTTAAAGGAAAGAAGATCAAGATAAACATAAGAAGAGATAGGCATGAAGAAGGAATTCTATGAAGAATAGAATACTTGGAAGAAAAGATATTTGATTGATATATTTTAGGAAGTGGAATTATATTCCATATCAATTAGCGATTATCTTGTAACTGTGTAGTATATAAACACAGACATAGGGTTTACACTAAAAGTGTTATCATATTCGAGAAGATTATTCATTGTAACCCTAGCAGCTCTCGTGATATTTGTTCATCACTGAGAGGTAACAGTTCCATATTGTAACAGAGTTTATTATTTTAATAAAGTTTGTTTTCTGTTACTTGAATTGTTAAAGTTCTATTTGATTGTACTTTACACTGTATTCACCCCCTCTACAGTGTGTGTGACCTAACAGATGAGATGCCGTTAAATGTGATGCTTGAAGTCGAGGTCTTTGATGTTTGGGGAATCGATTTTATGGGACCATTTGTCTCATCCTTTAATAATCAGTACATCTTGCTGGCAGTCGATTATGTTTCAAAATGGGTAGAAGTCAAGGCTCTACCAACGAATGATGCAAAGGTAGTGTTGAATTTTCTTCATAAGCAGATTTTTACAAGGTTTGAAACACCACGAGTAATCATAAGTGATGAGGGGTCACATTTCTGCAACCGTAAGTTTACTTCTATGATGCAGCGCTATGATGAGAATCATCGTGTTGCTATTGCCTATTATCCGTAAACGAATGGTCAAGCGGAAGTGTCTAATAGAGAGATCAAGCGCATTCTAGAGAAAGTTGTTTGTCCGTCAAGGAAGGATTGGTCTTTAAAGCTCGATGAAGTTTTTTGGGCTTATAGAACAGCATACAAGACTCCACTTGGGATGTCCCTGTTTCAACTTGTTTATGGTAAGGGATGTCATTTACCTGCGGAGCTTGAGCATAAGGCGTATTGGGCATTGAAAAAGTTGAACCTTGATCTTGATGCAGCTGGGAAGAAGCGAATGCTTCAGTTAAATGAACTTGATAAATTTTGAGTCCAAGCTTACGAGAACAACAAAATGTACAAGGAAAAAGTGAAAAGGTGGCACGACAGGAAGCTATATCCTAAGTCATTTGTGCCGGGGAAGCAAGTTTTTTTATTCAACTCTCGTCTCCGACTTTTTCCTGGAAAGTTGAAATCAAGGTGGTCTGGACCTTTTATTGTCAACACTGTGTTTTCACATGGAGTGGTGGAGATTTTTGAGACTGATCTGGGCCAAGCATTCAAGGTTAATGGTCAGCGTTTGAAGCATTACTATGGGGACACGGAAAACCGGGAAGTGGTTAGTGCCGTTTTATTATCAACTTGAGCAAGGTACTCCACGTCAAGCTAATGACGTAAAAGAAGCGCTCCTTATGAGGCAACCCAAGATTTGTTATAATAGGAAACCTTAGGAGTTAGTAACCTATCCAAAAACACAAAAAAATCAGAAAAAAAGGGCAAGAAATTTTTTTTTCCAGACACCCTCTGGGCGCCCGCTCAGCTCTGCTGGGCGGCTGCTCAGGATGCTAGGCGCCCGCGCAGCTTTGCTGAGCAGCCGCTCAGCCCCTAAATGTCTGAAATTTTTAGCCTTATAAAAATCCAAAAAAATTAGGAAAACCAAAAATAAAAATACAAACCCACAACCCACGAATTCTTTTCCCATTAACCCACATTTTTTCCCTCAAACCCCACTGCTAATCAAATTCTAACCCTAATCCCTAACCTATATATATATACAACTCCTCCATATACCCTCCCATATACTTTCAACCTTAAAAATCTCTCCCATATTCAAAAACACAACTCTTAAACACTTTTTCTCAGTTTCAATGGCACGCAAGAGATCCCGGACTATTGATAGCAGTAGCACTTGAGGGGTACTGCTGCAAGACCTCGTTTGTTTGATAGGGCTGCTGAGGAGGAGTATACTAGGCTTCTGGCTAAGCCGATTTTGAAAGAGAGGGGATTCTTACCATCGGGGAGGGATGGTGAGTTGTTGCCGATGATTGCAGAAAAGGGGTGGATTTCTTTTTGTGAGTCGCCGGAGGCGGTTCCGATGAGCGTGGTTCGCGAGTTTTATGCGAACGCAAAGGCTGAAAAGAATGGGTTTACTGTTGTTCGTGGGCTTACGGTGGATTATCATCATGAGGCGATTCGCCGTATGATTGGGCAGTAACAGAGGAAGCCCACGTAGGAGAATTGGAATGAGAAGCCCTCCGAGGAGTTTGATTTGGATTTGATTTATGCTACTCTCTGTCAGCCGGGCACGGTTTGGAAGTTCAAGACAGGAACTAACGAGTATCGTTCTTTTCCGGCGATTGCGATGAATAGGTATGCCCGTGCATGGAATGCCTTTATTTGTGCTAATATTCTGCCTACTTTACATGCACATCAGGTTACAGTTGAGCGAGCAAGGTTGTTATGGGGTATTTTGAATGAGGAGTATTATGTGGACCTTGGTGAGTTCATCTACCAAGAAATTTTGAAGTTTTTGAGGGGAGCGAAGCACATGAACATCCCTTATGCATCTACTATCACGAAGCTATGCCGAGTAGTGGGAGTTCATTGGCCTTCTCACGAGCAGTTGCAGATGACGGTCGTTCCTATTGATTCAGCGACTATGAATGCGATGCAGGAGTGGACGGGTGGAGAGCCCGAAGAGCATGGGTTGGGTTATTGTCTTCCAGGAGGACGTCTAGTAGCTGGTGCTACCATGGCTAGGTCGGGTCATGATGAGGCAGGCTCTTCTAGAGCCCAGGAGGGTGCTGGGATGGCTGATGCCCAGTATAGGAGACTGTCGAGGAGGATGGATGCTCTGTATGAGACGCAGAGTAGGTTTGCTCAGGAGCTCACCCTTGCACTCAGGACTGCTTTCAGAGGCCTTGGAGCTGACATCCAGTGGCCCGTTTTTGGTGAGGACTCTGCTTATCCGCCTCCTGATACTCCACCCTCTGAGGGTGATGATGATGATTTCTCCGAGTAGGTATACCCTGTGTTCCTTTCTACTACCTTCACTGGGGAAAGTGAAGATTTTAAGTTTGGGGGTGGTAGTTAAGGAATATTTTTGTGTGTTTGTCATGTAGTTGCATATTCATGATAGTTTAGTTCATATAATTGCATATTTTTGCCATATAGTTTTTTTATTATTTTATTTTATTTTTATAGCTTTATTTATCATGTCATTTAGCTCATGCATTTACCATAATCCCTTTTGCGTTGCTTTACCAATTGATTTGTGATATTGATACGAGTGTAGTGATAGCGTTAGAGTGATGTTGAGTCTTGTAGGTTGACATGCATGCTAGAAATACTTGTAATTTCACTAAGTCTTAGAGTATGCTTAAGGACTAGACTGTTGTCATGGTTTAATGGTTTTTGAGGTTAATCTATTGATTATGCTTAGAATTTATAATAGGTTCGTAATGATAAAAGGCATGAAAAGAATAAAGTGGAGTAAAAATTGGAATTCATTGCTAATTGTGGCTAGGCGTCAAATGGCTAGTAGCCGGCTCGTATTTTTATGCGAGTAGTCTAGGGTTGAGCAAGATGGAGCGAAACGCACTTGCTCAGAAATTTGAAAAAAAAAAGAGAATAGAAAAAAGAAAAAAAATAAAAAGAAAAAAAGAGTTAATGCATAAATGATCACGAGTGGGCTCTTTGGTATTCGAGTTATTAAGTTCTTAGGGGACTTTGTGCCTAGTGACCTAAGGCTTTTATAGTCTGGGATCCGCTAACCTAACGCTCGCTAAATGGATGCCATTGCATAAGTCTTTTGTGGACCTCACTCATTGCACGGTCAAATAAGCATTTGTTGTTGTGTTGAATAAAAGCATGATTCCGTAATAAGCTCTAGTAATCTTGAAGTGTTTAAGTCATTTTGTGCCTAGAATTTATTCTTCGTATAATCATGTGATTTCCTTGAGGATAGTCGAGTTATGATAATTGATCTAGTTTCGAAGCATATCTGTTAAGCATCCGCACACACCACGTTTCTGGGTGTATGTTAGTTTGCACGATTTGATTTGATCTTTAGTCGCCTAATTGCATTTGTTGAGATGTCGTGAATTGGTTGGTTTAGTCGTAGTGAGGGGGATCGCGGCATTTCATATAGATTGCATTCATGCATGTTTTTTGTTTTGTTTTTGAGTCTATCACGCTTGAGGACAAGCATCGATTTAAGTTTGGGGGTGTGATAAGTGGCATTTTATACCACTTAGAACGTCTTATAATGGTTTGAATTGACGTCTTGAAATCAAGCATTTTGTGTATTTGATGCGTTTTTCTAGTGTTTGTGCATTTCAGGGTATTACTTGCATTTGTGGAGAGATTTCATCAGGAATAGGCCTAAGTATGTGCTTGGCATTGCAAGTGGGAAGTTAGGAGCAGAAGGCAGCAGGAAACAAGAGAAAAATAATAAATTTTCCAGTGAGGTGCTGGGCGCCCGCTCAGCCTGGCTGGGTGGCCGCTCAGGAAGTTGGGCGCCCGCTCAGGATTGCTGGGCGGCCGCTCAGGGTCGTGTGGGGCTCCTATATAAGTAGTTTTCAGAGATGTTTCACGTGTGTTGAATCGTGGTATCAATCGAGGAGCAAGGAGATAAGGAAGAAGACCGTTTTAGCACATCGCAACGAAGAAAAGGAAGCATAGTTTTCTTGTGATTCTTTTTGTTAGATATATTTGATAATTTCATGGCTAATATAATTTATGATTAGATTTCAGATCTTACTTAACAGGAAAAATCAGTACTTAACCGTTGATCAGTACTTATACTGGAAGTCATGACTTAAGGATATCAGTACTTATATTATCAGGAGATAATCATCAGAAGTTAGATATCAGAACTTAAGTACTGAAGGACGATCAGATAAGGATAGTAGCTGATTAAAGGAAAGAAGATCAAGATAAACATAAGAAGAGATATGCATGAAGAAGGAGTTCCGTGAAGAATCGAATACTTGGAAGAAAAGATATCTGATTGATATATTTTAGGAAGCAGAATTATATTCCATATCAATTAGCGATTATCTTGTAACTGTGTAGTATATAAACACAGACATAGGGTTTACACTAAAAGTGTTATCATATTCGAGAAGATTATTAATTGTAACCCTAGCAGCTCTCGTGATATTTGTTCATCACTGAGAGGTAACAGTTCCATACTGTAATAGAGTTTATTGTTTCAATAAAGTTTGTTTTCTGTTGCTTAAGATTTTAAAGTTCGATTTGATTGTATTATACACTGTATTCACCCCCTCTACAGTGTGTGTGACCTAACAAGTGGTATCAGAGCTAATCTGTTAACACACATACAGTTAAAGATCCAAACACAATCATGTCTGACACAGAAACTTCAACTAAGCCTACCAAAACTGAGGAACCACCAAAGACACAAATTCAGAGTCGGTATGAGACCATCAGAGTTCCCATACTGAGACCATCTGAATATCCCATATGGAAGGTGAGAATGACCATGTTCCTGGAAGCAACAGATCCAGAATACCTTGATAGAATCAAGGAAGGGCCTCACAAACCAACCAAGCTTGTTGTTGCAGTTGCAGGTGAAGCAGCAAAGACTGTACCAAAGGAAAAGAGTGATTATACTGCTGAAGATATAGCATCAATTGCTAAGGATGCTAAGGTACGACACTTACTGCATAGTGCCATTGATAATGTAATGGCAAACAGGGTAATCAACTGCAAGACTGCTAAGGAGATATGGGATGCTCTGGAAACAAGATGTCAGGGAACTGACACAATTAAGAAGAACAGGAAGACAATACTCACTCAAGAGTATGAACACTTTGACTCAAAGACTAATGAGTCATTGAATGATCTATATGATAGACTTGTCAAACTTTTGAATGATTTGTCATTGGTTGATAAAGAGTATGATCTTGAAGATTCAAACCTTAAATTCCTGTTAGCTCTTCCTGAATGCTGGGATTTGAAGGCAACAACAATAAGAGATAACTACAATCTTGATGAAACAACTCTTGATGAAATCTATGGAATGCTCAAGACTCATGAACTTGAGATGGAACAAAGAAGCAAGAGGAAAGGAGGAAAGTCAAGGACAGTTGCTCTTAAGGCTGAAGAAGAATCCCCCAAAGCAGCTTCCTCAAGGAAAGACAAGAGTAAAGCTCTTTTTATAAAGTCTGATATTGAGTCATCAAGTTCTGAAAGTGATGATGACTCAGATTCTGAAAGCTTGCCTGAGACTGATGCTGATAAGGAGATGATGAAGCTGTGTGCTCTTATGGTGAAAGGAATCACAAAGATTGCATACAGGAAGTTCAGGAAGGGAAAAAAGTTTTCCAGGAAAGGCATAAGTTCTGATAAGAAGAATTTCAGAAGATCTGAAGGCAGAGGAGGAAAGTCTGACAGAGGAGATTATACCAATGTTAAATGCTATAACTGTGGTGAGAAAGGCCACATATCTCCTGATTGCAAGAAGGTAAAAGGTGACAAAGGCAAGGCTCTTGTCACAAAGCAGAAAAGCTGGACAGACACCTCAGAATCTGAAAGTGAGGAGAACTATGCATTGATGGCAAATGCTGATAAAGAAAGTGCTGAGAGCAGTTCTGAAGCTGCTGAAACAAAGGTACCTTAGACTACTTATGCTTTTCATACTGATGATATTAATGAGTTGAGAAGATATCTTAAAACCATATTTGTTAGTTATAGAGATCAAACTTTAACATGTGAGAGATTAACTTCTGAAAATCTTGCTTTTAAGAAAAGAAATGATTTCTTAGAAAAAGAGTTAGTCATGTTTCATCAAACTCAGAAGGATAGAGATGATGCTTTCTATGTTAGGGATGAAGTGCTAAAAATGAATGAATCTCTAAAAACTGAGTTAGAAAAGGAAAGAGAGATTATCAGGACTTGGACTAATTCTGGCAAAACAACTCAAAATTTGCTAAGTAGTGTAAACTGGAAAGAGGGCTTAGGTTATGGAGAGGATAAGAATGATAAAGGAACTGAAGAAATTAAGCCTGTTGTTAAGCAAAAGCCAAAGTTAAAACCTGTTAAGTTTGTAACTGTAAAGTCTGAAAATGAGAAATCAGAAGTTAAAGAGGAATTAACTTCTGACAAACTAAAACAGGAAAAGACAGCTGAAGTAAACATAGGCTTAATGACAAAGAAGCAGCTTAAGCATAAGATGAAAGATGTTAAGAATGCAAACAAGGTAAAATCACCTAGGAAAAATAGGAATGGAAAGGAAGGTGTGAATAAAAGCAATGATTATAAACCTGTTCCTGATGCTCCTAGGAAAACATGTCATAACTGTGGAAGTTCTAATCATCTGGCTTCTTTTTACAGGAAGAATAAGAATATTAACTCCTTACCTTCAAAATCAGGAGTTAAGAGTCAGTCTGTTAGATACAAACCACAAAATCCTTGTTTTCATTGTGGTAGTTTATGGCATTCCATTTATACTTGTAAGGAATATCACAGTCTGTACTATGATTATTATCAAATAAAACCTTCTTTGAAGAAAGTTTCCATTGTTCCTTCTAGTGTAAATTCTGATTCAAAGTCTGATAATGTAAGTTCTGACAAGAAAAATGTTAACATAAACTCTGATGCTAAATCCGCTGCAAATGTTAATAAACTTAATAAGACCAAAGGATTCAAGCAAGTCTGGGTCCTTAAAACTAATAATTAGTGGTCTTTGTGATTGCAGGGCAACAGGAAAAATATTCTAGTTCTAGACAGTGGATGTTCAGGACATATGACTGGAAATAAGGCCCTGCTATCAGACTTTGTGGAGAAAGCTGGCCCAAGTGTTTCCTATGGAGATGGCAACATTGGAAAAACATTGGGATATGGCAATATCAATCTTGGGAATGTCACAATTAAAGATGTAGCTCTGGTCTCAGGACTTAAACACAATCTGCTGAGTATAAGTCAAATCTGTGACAGAGGTTATCATGTTGATTTCTTTGAAGAACACTGTGAAATTGTGAGTAAATCTAAAGGCAAAGTTGTTCTGAAAGGATACAGGCGTGGTAACATTTATGAAGCTAAGCTTTCAACAAGTACTGATGGTTCTGCAATTTGTCTATTGAGTAGAGCATCAATTGAAGAAAGCTGGAATTGGCACAAGAAACTCTCTCATTTAAATTTCAACAATATAAATGAACTGGTCAAGAAAGATCTTGTGAGAGGACTGTCAAAGTCAGTATTTGCTCCTAATGGCCTTTGTGATTCTTTTCAAAAGGCCAAACAAAGAAAATCTTCATTCAAGAGCAAGACTGAATCATCAATTCTTGAGCCTTATCATCTACTACATGTTGATCTATTTGGTCCAGTGAATGTCATGTGTATTGCAAAGAAGAAATATGTGTTGGTCATAGTGGGTGAGTTTACCAGATACACATGGGTGTATTTCTTGCACACAAAAAGTGAAACTGCATCTATCTTGATTGATCATGTCAAACATCCGGATAAATTGGTCAAAGATTCTGTGAAAATCTTAAGGAGTGATAATGGCACTGAGTTCAAGAATTTGATAATGGAAGAGTTCTGCAAAAACCATGGAATAAAGCAGGAATTTTCTGCTCCTGGAACTCCACAGCAAAATGGAGTTGTTGAAAGGAAAAATAGAACTCTAATTGAAGCTGCACATACAATGCTTGAAGAAGCAAAGCTTCCAACCTATTTCTGGGCTGAAGCTGTGCAGACTGCTTGTTTTACTCAAAATGCAACACTCATTAACAAGCATGGAAAAACACCATATGAGATGGTGAAGAAAAAGAAGCCAAATCTGAAGTACTTTCATGTATTTGGATGCAAGTGTTTTGTTCTTAAGACTCATCCTGAACAGCTATTCAAGTTTGATCTAAAAGCTGATGAAGGAATCTTTGTTGGATATCCACTTTCCACTAAAGCCTTCAGAGTCTATAATTTGAGAACAAAAGTGGTCATGGAATCTATCAATGTCTCTTTTAATGACAAGAAGATTTCTGCTCTTGAAGATTTTATTGATCATGATCAGCTGAGATTTGAAAATGAAGACTCAAATTCTGATACTGAAAATCCTGACAGTCTAAGTCCTGATACTGTAAACTCTGATGGATTAAACTCTGATGTTATTGAAACTGTGGTGACTACGTCAAAGGAAGATGCACCAATGCAGGGGGAGCATATTCAAGATCCTACCACATCTCAAGAAACATCAGAACATACATCTGGCTCTTCAAGTTCTGATTCGTCAAGTTCTGATAAGCCAAGTTCTGACAGTGCTGAAAATCTAAATTCTGAAGAATCCAACTCAGAGAGCATAGTTTCAGGGGGAGCATCAGAAAACGAAAATGAAGACAGCATGGATCATGGGGGAGCATCCGGTTCTAGAGAAAACCTTCCATCTGCAAGGAAGTGGACAAAGTCACATACACCTGATTTGATAATTGAAAATCCTGATGCAGGTATCAGAACTAGAATAGGTACTTCAAATGAATGTCTTTACAATTCTTTTCTCTCTCAGACTGAGCCAAAGAAAGTGGAAGAAGCTCTTCAAGATACTGATTGGGTGCAAGCAATGCAGGAAGAGTTAAATGAATTTGAAAGAAATAAAGTCTGAACCCTAGTGCCAAGACCAAATAATAGATCTGTTGTTGGTACAAATTGGGTATTCAGAAACAAAACTGACAGTGATGGCATAATTACAAGGAATAAGGCAAGGCTGGTTGCAAAAGGATATTCTTAAAAGGAGGGAATTGATTATGATGAAACATTTGCACCAGTTGCTAGGTTAGAAGCCATAAGGATATTTTTGGCTTATGCTGCTCACAAAAAGTTTACTGTCTTTCAAATGGATGTGAAAAGTTCTTTTCTCAATAGAGAATTGGAGGAGGAAGTATATGTTGAACAACCTCCAGGCTTTGTAGATTCCAAACATCCAGATTATGTCTACAGGCTTGATAAAGCACTTTATGGACTTAAGCAAGCTCCTAGAGCATGGTATGAGACTTTAGCTTAGTTTCTTCTGGAAAGTGGATTCAACAGAGGAACAATAGACAAAACACTGTTCTACCTCAACCATGGAAAGGACTTACTTCTCGTCCAGATTTATGTTAATGATATCATTTTTGGGTCTACAAATGACAGACTTTGCAAGAAGTTTGCCAAACTGATGCAGTCAAGATATCAGATGAGTATGATGGGGGAACTTAGCTATTTTCTGGGCCTTCAAGTCAAGCAGAATGAAGAAGGCACTTTTATTTGTCAAACTAAGTACACCAGAAACTTGCTAATGAAATTCGGAATGCAAGATTATTCAAGTGCATCCACTCCCATGGCCACTGCAACAAAACTGGATAAGGATACTGGTAAATCAGTAGATATTACTGATTACAGAGGTATGATTGGCTCTCTACTCTATCTAACAGCTAGTAGACCTGATATCATGTATGCTACCTGTCTTTGTGCAAGATTTCAAGCAGATCCAAGAGAACCTCACTTAACAGCTGTGAAAAGAATTTTTAAGTATCTTAAAGGAACAGCTGATCTGGGATTGTGGTATCCTAGAGAATCAGATTTTAAACTAATAGGTTACTCAGATGCAGATTTTGCAGGTTGCAAAATTGACAGGAAAAGCACAAGTGGAATCTGCCAATTTCTTGGAGGCAGATTGGTTTCTTGGTTCAGCAAGAAACAAAAGTCCATTTCCACATCAACTGCAGAAGCAGAGTATATTGTTGCAGGAAGCTGTTGTGCACAGATTCTTTGGATGAAGAATCAGTTACTGGATTATGGGTTAACATATTTCAAAATCCCTATTTACTGTGATAATCAAAGTGCTATTGCTATGACAGGTAATCCAGTTCAACACTCTATGACAAAGCACATCAGCATCAGGTACCACTTCATAAGGGAACATGTGGATGACGGTACAGTGGAATTGCACTTTATTCCCACAGATCAACAACTAGCAGATATCTTCACCAAACCACTGTGTGAAGCCACTTTTACAAGATTGGTAAATGAACTTGGAATGGTTTCAGGTTCTTTTTCTAAATCTGTCTAGTTTTGTTCTGTTTCATTAGACTTTATGATCACTATTTACAGAATATAATCTCTTTGTGTTTTATGTGATTAATTGAAATATGCGTTCAAGTACTGATTGTTGTCTGATATATGTTTCTAAACTCTGATAAGTGATATGTCTGTTTAAGTAACTATTCAATCATATGAGGATAACTGTGCTAGATACTGACCTAGTAGTCTTCAATAAACAAATGATCCCATGTATGAAGTAATTATTTCTGTGGAAATCTTTTGACACAAGCAAATTCTGATAATTGAGCTTAGTTGAGTTTACTTTGCTTATTTTATTACTAAGTCACAAATTAAAATAATGCTACTCATCTGTTAAGTTCTAATACTAGTAAATCTGCTGAATGTACTAAGTGCTGATAAACCTCAATTATCAAAAGAAAAATCAAAAAGATCAAAGAATAAAATCAGGTACTCCTTTGAGATCTAGAGAAAAAATGTGGAAGGGACGACCCAAGTGCATTGCTGGTATTAAGTAAATATGCATTAGAAAAGCAAAATATTTTCTTGGTGACTTTTCACACTCTATGATTACTGGAGAAATACTCTGATAATAGCATAAATTCTGATAAGCAGTCGTGACTCACTTATACTGAGAAGCCACTGTAAAATAGAATTTAAAAAGATGCATAAAATTAGCACAAAACAGTTGAGGTGGACTCAAGCATGAACTCATTCATCAGTAGGTTTCAGGATAATGACAGCTCTTTAGCAAAATTTTAATTATGCCTTATTTCTAAGATGTACTGAAGTCAATCAGACTTTACTCCTTGTCTTAAATTTAGCTTAATGCACACACTAATCACTCCATCTAAATGATGAAAATTACTGTGGTGGTCTATATTGTTTTAGATAAACAGTCATTGTGTCATTTTGCACTAACTCTGAGGACAAGTTCTGGTTGTATATTCTGACGATTAAGTTCTGAAGAGTATAACTCAGAACTTGTATGAGGATTTACTAAGATAGGCATTCATTTTTCAAGTTAAGAAGTTATGTTCTGATGACTGTTAAGTTCTGATATAAGTCTAAGTTCTGATATTACAGTCTAATTCTTTACTTGACTTATCTGTGGATAAAATTTGATAACAGTCTCGGTTCAAACTAGAATATGTTGAAGTGGAAGATTAATAGTCACTATGATTAGGGTTAATGGTATTCGTACTTGAACAGTCCACTTTTACTTATTTCTTGTGCGCATTCAACCATGTTTTCTCCTTCCAATGAATGTTATTCTTTTTCAAAGTCTGGGGAGACGAGGTAGAATTAATTCTACCCGTCAGCATTAAATACTTTTACGTCTCCTGGCATTCTCTTGCCTATATAAGCAGCCACTTCACATCAGCCATCCCATCAAATTCTTTCTCAAAAACTTACCTTCATACTTTTTCTTTCAAAAACACAATGATCAGATACAACATATTTTTGAACTACCAAAACTTCAATATGGAACTAAGCTGTGCCGACTGGCAGCAGGAATGGCACGTCACGGCCATTCCTGAGGAGATATGGGACTCTGTCCCACATGAGGTACTGACCCACCTCCTGTTCTTCTATATGGAATACCATCGCCATCTGGAGCGATTAGAAGAGGAAAGGCTGGAAGCTCTCCGCCAGCAAGAGCAAATCATCCGACTCGTCATTCTGTTTGTCGAGAGTAGGAAGAAGAAATGATTTAATCTCGTCTTCTTCCTGTTTTTCTTCATCATCAGCCTTGCCCTGCTTCTTGAGCTAGGACAAAGGCTGTTGATGTTAAGTTTAATAGCTTAGGGAAACCTTGTATAAGTACTGATGTAATTTCAATTTCATGAATGTATTCTCTTGATATATTAATGAATTTTTTTTTGTTTCAAGATTTTGTCTCTAAGTTATTTTGTAATGCATTGGTAAATCCTGATTTATTCATATTCTGATGACCATATAAATTCTGTTTTAAATTTAAGTTCTGATTTTTCTTTATCAGCACTTACTCATCTAATTTATTTTGGTCATTTTCACGTGATTTATTTTTAGAATATTAATGATGCAGTAAAAAATAATTAAATCAGTGGGAACGGTTTCAATTTTGAATTAAAACTGTTTCACCTTGATTAATGGAATATCTGGGTAAGTGGAACAGTTTTCCCTTGAAAACAGGCAAGTGGGTAAGTAATAATTACTATTTTCTCGAGCCCAGTAACTGTCCGTTATTACTGCATGTCTGACAGGTGTCCAACGGTAACATTTTTTTTAAAGTATAAGTTCGATAGAGAGAGGATTTTTTTTAAATCTTTTGTTTCCTTTCATACTTTTTCTCTCTACTTGCTTTTACTCTCTCTCACTCTCACATTGGTTTTTCATACAGACGTTTTATCAAACACCTAACAGGCATTCTTCAATCTCAATTTTTCACATGGCACCTAAGGATTTAATCATTAATGGAGCTAAGTTTGTTCCTAACAACTTCTCGGCTATACTCAACACGTTAGAGGCACCCTCTGAACTTCATTTCATTTAGGACTTTCTCACTAATTCTGATATTGGGTACGCTTTAACTGAGCCTGAATCAGTCTCTGGAGTTCAAGTACTGGAGTTCTGGAGGAGTGGAGTATATGATGACGGTGGTGCTCAAGGGTCCCCGAGTATTATCTTTTCATCAGGGGAAAATGAGTATGTTGTGACTTTGTCCACGGTTCGACAAGCACTGCAGCTACCTGAGAACTGTGTTTATTCTACGGTTGACGAACCAATTCTTCAGAACATGATGGCCAGTCTAGGATATGAGGGAATATTGGCAAAACTTGGCCAGTTGAAGAGATCTTTCATGAGGAGGGAATGGAGTTTCTTCTTTGACTGCATTACCAAGGCTTTCGCTAACAAATGCACAAATTTCGATGCAATTCCCATATTCAGCCAACAAATCGGGTATGCTCTTATAAATCAAACTGATTTTGATTATGCAAGTGCTGTCTTAGGTTTTATTGGGGATAGGATGACAGAAGATCGAAATACTGTATATTTTGCCAGATTATGTCAGCTTATTTATAAGTTCTGTTGTAATCAGCTCCAAAATTTTGGTGATTTAATTACATCCTACAGAATTGCTAAACAAGCTTTCACTGACTTATTATCTACTGATAATAAGAAGGCTGTGTTAAGACCCCTCTTAATACCTTTATCTGTCAAACAAGCCTTAATCACCTATGACCCTGTTAAATACACTGCACTTTTTCCTGATGTTCAACCATCAGAACCTCATCCCTCAACATCTACTGTGAAACCTTCTTCTTCTAAATCTAAGAAGAAAAAGACTGTTCCTAAAACACTTCAGAAGAAAAGGATGTTTGTCTTGAGAGATGAATCTGATACTGAGGAACAGGTTCCTTCTTCAGAACCTGTTGAAAGTGAAGTTGAGAAAGAGACTTCTCAGAAGGATTCTGGAATTAGGGGAGCTAGGCTTCTCAAGAGGCTTAGAAGAATGACAGTTCCTGAAACTCCTAAGGAATCCAAATCAACAAAGAGATACAAGAAACAGAGGGCAAAAAGGCCAGTTTCAGATGATGAAGAGGAAGCAGCTAAGGAAGGGGATCAGGAATCTCTGATCTCACAAGACAAGGAATTTGTTCCAGTCACTTCTTCTCCATCAACTCCATCTAAGGAAGCTGTTTCTGAAAAGGCTAACACACCTTCTGTGTTTCCTGTTCATCCAGGCACAAGTGCTGATATTGATGTTCAAAACTTGGTTGTGCCTAAAGTAATTCTCTTAGAAGCTCCAACAACAACTAATCCTTCAACAACACCTGTTCCTGATGCTGTTCAAACTCCAGAGTTATCTACAACACCTTCTCTGTATCAAGATGCTGATGATCAGACTTTAGGTGAGCATCAGGATATGGCTGTTGATTAGAACTTAGAACCAGATCAGCAATTAGAGGATGTTGAAGCCTCCATTGCTACTCACACTGTTATTTTATCAGAGGATACGTATTCTGTAAGTTCTGATGATGCAAATGCTGGAGATACTGGTGATGCTGCTCCAACTGCAGATGCTGATGCAGCAGGTCCTTCAGGACATGCTTCTCAACAGACTATTCTAAAGTCTGAACTGGTTAAGAAGTTTGTTACCATAGAAGCACCAGTACCTTGGAGTGAAACTCCTGCAGGACAGGAGTGGACTAAGGGATGGAACTCAGTTTCATGTGTTCCAACTGAAAAGCATCTTGCTGAGCACTTGACTAAAGCTGATGAAATGTTAAATTCTGATGATTTTAAAACCCAGCTTAGAGTCACTGCATTGAGTACTAAACATCTACAAGGTCTTCACTCAACTACTCATGCAGAGCTACACAAGATTCAGGAAGAATTTATCAAACAGGAACAAGTTTGGAAAATTGATAAGAAAAAGTTCTTCCAACCTACCTTTGACAGGATTGCTTATATTGAGAAGACTCAAGATCGTCAACAAGCTCAGATTGATGATATTATGAAAAATCAAGCTTCTCAGCAATCACAACTGACTGAAATCCAATCCTCAATGGAATTGCTTATTTCTCTTTTACTACCTGCTGATGCCAAAAAGGGGGAGAAAGTAATTAAGTCCAAATGCAAGACTGACAAGACACTGACAGGGAAGGATGATGAAAAAGATGATCAAGGAAACCCTGGAATGGGTAGAGGTCATAATCAAGGTAGAAGATTCACATCAAGAAAACTGAAATCACAAGTCACAGGAGAAGTTCTGATACTGGGAAAAGAATAAGTTCTGCTGCTGGTAAAAGGATAAGTTCTGATGAACCTTTAGATCTTGATGAGGAAATGTCAAGACAGTTATTTCTTCAGGAAAATCCAGGAATGGACTTGGAAAGTTTAATGGAAGAAGAAGCCAGGCTTAAATCAGAGAAAGTCACATCTAAATCTGAAGCTTCTGGTAAAAAACCACTTCCAAAACTCAAAGGTATTGTGATCAAAGAAAGGACACATACTGAAGCAACATTGGCTAGATCACAACCACAGATAGATCCAAGATCCAAGGGTAAAGAAAAGGTTGGTGAACCTATCAAGGTTTATGTGCCTCCTGAGGATGAAGAAATTACTGATGAAAAGGATAATCTTGCTCTGACTTCAAGAAAAGTTCTTAAAACAGCCTCTGACATGGCTCAAGTTGTTCAGAGTCAAGAAATTGTAAGTTCTGATATTCAGAAGAAGCAAGTAACCTCTAACATAGCTCAAGTTAACTTGATATCAGAAGATAGACCAAAGACACTCTTACCAGGATTCACTAAAGCAAGACAGACTCAACCTTTGAAGACTACTGCAAGTGGTTTTGAAGCAAGAGTAGTTACTGGAAAGGAAGCAAGAGATAAAACTGGATTGGGAAGTGCTGATGAAAGAAGAATACATAACACTACCAATGATCCAACTTCCTTGAGTGAACTAGGTATTGGAGCAACTCCTGAGAGATTGAATCAACTGGAATCTGTACAGATGGTTTACCATACCTACTTGAAAGAATACATCTTGTTGTATTTTATGACAGATGGTAGGGTTTATCATATAAGACAAAATGCCATTCCATTGAAGTATTTTGAAGAATTGGAGCATGTACTATTCTTACTTCAAGTGGATGACAGAATAACAGGAACTGCTGCAAACTATTTGAAAGAATAGATTTAGAAACAGAAAAGGCTTTATTCTGTTAAGTCTGACAGCACATACGTTCCAAAGTACAGAGATCACAATGGTGATATAGTTGAAATGAAGCCCAACACTGCTAAGATTATAACTACCTTTCTGGGGTACAGGGCTGTTGAATTCAATCTTGAGTCTGATAAATCTTATTTGATCAGACTGGATCAGGATATAAGAAAAGCAAAGATCAATGATCTCAGAGCTGCAATCTTTCAAATTGGTGAAGATACTGCAGAGCTTAAAGATGCCAAAAGGAGAATGATTGATGAACTTAGATATGCTGAGAGATGTTTGTTGAAGAATTATCTCAGAACAACTCCTGACATCAGAGAGATCAGATGATGAAGCCAAGTCGAAGATCTACAACTGCTTAAATTCTGATATTTGTACAGACTGAAGTTGTTATCAGAAGTTGAATATTGGTAAAGCTTTAAGGACTGTAAGTTGTAGTTATCTAGTCTAATTCTCATGCATTTCTACTTAATGTTTTTGACATCATCAAATATCTGTTAAACTTGTATATTATGCTAATTTACAAGTTGGGGGAGATTGTTAGATATATTTGATAATATCATGGCTAATATAATTTATGTTTAGATTTCAGATCTTACTTAACAGGACAAATCAGTACTTAACCGTTGATCAGTACTTATACTGGAAGTCAGGACTTAAGGATATCAGTACTTATATTATCAGGAGATAATCATCAGAAGTTAGATATCAGAACTTAAGTGCTGAAGGACGATCATATAAGGACAGTAGCTGATTAAAGGAAAGAAGATCAAGATAAACATAAGAAGAGATATGCATGAAGAAGGAGTTCCGTGAAGAATGGAATACTTGGAAGAAAAGATATCTGATTGATATATTTTAGGAAGCAGAATTATATTCCATATCAATTAGCGATTATCTTGTAACTGTGTAGTATATAAACACAGACATAGGGTTTACACTAAAAGTGTTATCATATTCGAGAAGATTATTAATTGTAACCCTAGCAGCTCTCGTGATATTTGTTCATCACTGAGAGGTAACAGTTCCATACTGTAACAGAGTTTATTGTTTCAATAAAGTTTGTTTTCTGTTACTTAAGATTTTAAAGTTCGATTTGATTGTATTATACACTGTATTCACCCCCTCTACAATGTGTGTGACCTAACACTTTTATTCGTTGTATCAGTGGATGCTAGTTTTCTTTACTTTGAACCTTATTACTCTTGTGACGTACTCTGGTTTTAATAAGTATTTTTATTAGTTATTCTCGTGTGTTATTATCATGTTTTCATATGAACCCATGGTAACGATGAGTTCAATCATGGGCTAATTGTGATCATAGGGTCGTAACGGATTTACTATGGAATTCTTTAGTTAGTAGTTTAATACCTTAGTGTGTGATGATTGTATGATATCTAGTATTGGTTGTGCTTATTCTTTAGTTAGTAGTTATGTGCTTATTCCTTGGAGAGTGGAGAATCAATTAGGAAGCCTTAAATAACCACTAGTTATCTTTACTAATCTTGGATCTTGAAGAAAACATAAGAAAACACAAAGTCAGTTTCTTGAAAACACTATTCACCAAGAACTTTGATGAATTGATTAGCTATGTTAAACATGGAATCTTGAGCTTAAACTTATGGCTCAACTAAGTTATGAATTATGGAAGCTAAAGAAACAAACCTCTTGATTTTTGAAGGTGTGTAGCTAGGGTTTTGAAATTCTCTTCCTTGGTTTAAGAAGAAAGGCCGAGAGCTTTTGTTCTTGAAAAAGAGAAGTCAACTTCTATTTTTGGTGAAATGAATTGTTTTGGCTTGGTTGATGTTGTTTTGTTTGTTAATTACTTTTTACCATGGTAACTTTTGCATGGCCAAGAATCAACCAACAACACACTTCCTTTTTGTCATGCTTATGTCACCTTTCTTATGTCACCTTTCTTATGTCATCTTGTTACACTTGTCTTCCTCTTGTTGGTGAGATGACATCGCTCTCCACTAAACCTTTGATTAACTCCTAATTACTTGGCTAATGACCGTTGATCTGTTATACGGTTCGCTTAACTTTCGTTTTCGTTTATCGTTTGAGGGATCATACCCGGGATCTTATTACTTGGGTTTCCTTAACCTTTCTCAATATATTATATTCCTTTTATGATCCTCTCTTATAATCCTTTAATTTAAATCCTTTTTATCCTGTTACCGTATACTCAATTCTTTCGGTATCTGATGGATTTTCGGGAAAAATCAAAGTGTTCGAATTTGGATTCTGATGATCTTTACATACACTTATTTATCATATAGAGTACTAATACGATCTCAGAATAACAATAAAAGAACCCCTACATAGTGTGGCATGAAAAGTTTTCTTATTCAGCAATATCAGCAAAAACACTATTCATAAGGGTTACAAAAAGTTCAAAAATTTGGGGTTATTACATCAAGTATAAGCCACGAACAGCAATAAAAGTCCAGGCATTAGCTGACTTCGTGGTGGAATGTACCATACCCAACCAAGAAGTCGGGGGGCAGGAAGATACCATGCCTCAAGACAATGAAGTTGATAAGGGGGACCAAGAGAAGGATGATAAGGAGAAAGAATTTTGGGTTCTCTATTTTGATGGGGCATCAAAAACAAATTCAAGTGGAGCAGGTTTGGTTTTACAAAGCCCTGATGGGTTCTTGATTGAGTATTCCATGAAGTTAGATTTCCCGACCACAAATAATGAGGCAGAAATGAAGCTCTGATAGCTGGTATTGGCTTAGTAGGGACACTTAGAGTCAAGAACTTAAAAGTCTGTGGAGACTCAAAGCTGGTCATATCCCAGGTGAAGGGAAAGTTTGAGGCAAGGGATGGTACGATGGCTAAGTATGTCCGCCTAGTAAGGGCCGTGATGACCCAATTCGATGAATGCCATGTTGAGCACATTCCAAGGGAGGAAAATGCTAAGGCAGATGCATTGTCAAAGTTTGCTTCATCTGAGATAGAAGAAAGTTCTGGAAGTGTATACTTTCGCGTTTTGAAAACACGGAGCATTGATGTTAAGCTTGTGGCTCCTATAGGCCTGGGGACATCATGGATAGATCCCATTAAGGTTCATATTCAAACCGGTTGGTTGCCGAACGATGCTACTGAAGCACAAAAATTGGTTGTCCGAGCACTAAGATACTCTTTGATAGATGGAATTTTATATAAAAGATCTTTCGTGGTTCCCTACTTAAGGTGTCTCAGGACCGATGAGGCACGCTTAGCTCTTGAAGAAGTATATGAAGGCATATGTGGGCAACACTTGAGGGGCAGGGCCTTAGCTCATAAGATAACCCGTTTAGGCTTCTACTGGCCAGAAATGATGGCTGATTCCAAAGAATATGTGAAAAAGTGTGACCGCTGTCAGAAGCACGCACCAGTTGTTAGACAACCCCCCGAGATGCTGACCTCCATCAACTCGCCCATCCCCTTTGTTATATGGGGAATGGATATACTGGGGCTTTTCCCCATAGCCACGGCACAAAGGAAGTTCCTGATTGTAGCCATTGATTATTTTACTAAGTGGATTGAAGCCAAACCTTTGGCCAAAATCATAACTAAGCAAGTTGCACAATTCCTGTGGGAAAATATCATGTGCCGGTATAGAATTCCCCGCATCCTAGTCACTGACAATGGAACACAATTCAATAATGAGGAATTCAAGAAGTATTGTGACGAGAATGAAATAGAGTTGTGATCACCTCTGTGGCTTACCCGCAAGCCAATGGGCAAGCGGAAGTGGCGAATCGAATAATCCTGGATGGACTAAAGAAGAGGATCGAGAAATTAAGGAATAACTGGGTGGATGAAATACTCCCAATACAATGGGCCTATAGGACTACCTGTAGAGTTACGACTGGAGCAACTCCCTTCATGTTAGCATATGGGGCAGAAGCAGTTGTTCCCATGGAGATATCACATTCCTCTCCAAGGATTCAAGCTTTCAATGCTGAGGAGAATGAGGAAGGCCAAAGGTTAGCCCTGGATTTAATTGATGAAGTGCGAGATGAGGCACATGCGAAGATAGTGGAATATCAAAAAAGGCTTCATTCTACTACAACCTAAGGGTTAAAGAAAGGTTTTTCAAACAAGGCGATTTAGTCTTGAGGAAGACAGAAGCTTCTGGTGTAGGACAGAAAGGGAAGCTTGCCCCAAATTGGGAAGGGCCATGCAAGGTCTAGAGTGTTCAAGGTAGAGGAACCTACAAGCTGGACACTATGGACGGTTTTGAAGTCCCGAGAACTTGGCATGCACAAAACCTGAAGGTTTACTATGTGTAAGGCGATTGAATGCGATTCTTATTTATCAAGATGACAAGAAGGTTGAAAAGCACCTTGAAGCTTTGCTTGCTTAGGATTTATATATTTTAGTTTTATTTTGAGGTTTGTTAAGACTTGAGTAAGGGATGAATCCCAAACAATTTATGAAGTTCAGAAAGTTTTCGAAATATGTTTGAATCTCTGAGGCAAGACAAGTAAGCTAAATGCATGAAAGGCAAGCATAAAATGAGATTAATAGGAATGGATCAAATAAATATTACAAAAGTATGATAAACAAAGTCTTGAAAATAAGATAAAGTAAATAAGCCACGCAGGGCTGTAAAAGCTCTAAGGAGCTGAGGTGCCCACGACATGCATGTCGTCACCCCCTCCGCTCTCGCTAAAAGTCTCTGTCGTCTCGGAGGAGGAGAAAGAGCTGTCACCCTCAGCAGGTCTGGAAGAAGACTCGGGAGGAGGAAGAAGCGGGTCTTGAGGGATGCGATCTGAGACAACTACTCGGGTACGAAACCTCTGCAGCAAAGACTCATCATCAGGGCAGACATAGTCCGCCGGGTTAATATCAGGACAAGCCTCGTTCACGGTCCCAAGGGCCGAGTCCCGACCAGTCCTGAAAAACCCTGGAAAGACTGAGTCATCCCTTAACCTCATGGACAGGGTAAACTCCTCCGAGTCCAGATAGTTATCTATCGCCTTATCTTTCTCAGCCCGAAACACCACCAGCTCGGCGTTAGATTCTCCGAGTTCTTCCTCCTTACGCTTGAACTTATTCTCTAGAGCAGCATACTTCTTTTGCTGCCTCCTGAGGGAATTGTCGGCCTTGTCAGAAGCCCTCTTCCATGACTCGGCTTGCCTCACAGCGCCTTGAAAATAGGCGTTAGACTGAAATGAAATAATAAACAAAGTCTAAGGCAAGTGAATGCTACAAACAAGAAAGATAAATTCAAGAAAAGGTCATACCGAGGCCAGGGATTGAGCTCCCATGAGCTTTATCCTCTCCAGGTCAGGGGTGGTAACCACGTTAGTGAAATCTTTGGGAGTTACGCCGTGGTAGGACCAATCCCAAGCATGCTTCGTGGATCCAACCACGGTATCCCCTCGGCGGAATCCCCAGAGAGGCTAGAAAGCGCCCGTAGCAGCAACAGTAATAGGAGCACTAGGGGCTTCGGCTCCCTCAGCTGAAGCTTCCCCCATGGGCTCCTTGTGTGTAATAACCCCCAAAATTTTGAACTTTTGGTAACCCTTATGAATAGTGTTTTTGCTGAATGAGAAAACTTTTCATGCCACACTATGTAGGGGTTCTGTTATGGATATTCTGAGATTTTATTAGTACTCTACATGGTATATAAGTGTATGTAAAGATCGTCAGAATCCAATTCCGAACACTTTGATTTTCCCGGAAATCCACTAGATACGGAAATAATTGAGTATAAGGTAACAGGATAAAAAGAATTTAAATTAAAGGATTATAAGAGAGGATCATAAAAGGAATATAATATATTGAGAAAGGTTAAGGGAACCTAAATAATAAGATCCCGGGTATGATCCCTCAAACGATAAACGAAAACGAAAGTTAAGCGAACCGTATAACAGATCAGCGGTCATTAGGCAAACAATTAGAAGCTAATCAAAGAGATTAGTGGGGATGATGTCATCCAACCAATAGAAAGAGGACAAAGGAGGGATGATGACATCACAAAGTGATGCAAGCATGACATAAGAAGGAAGGAAATGTGGTGGATTGTTAACCACACAAAACCAAGGTTAAATTGGTAATTAACCTAAAATAAAACAAATCTAATTTCATCCACCAAGCCAAACAAATCATTTCTCATCAAAACAAAATTTTATTCTTCATCACCAAGTCTTGCTCTCGGCTTTTTTCAACTTTAAAGGGAAGATTTTCAAAACTCAAGATCAAGGCTTCCTAAATTGGTAAGATAATTCCCCAGTCATCCTTATGCATAGTTATGGCTATCTTATGAGTTTAAGCCTTCAATTCTTTCTCAATCTTCTTCAAGAAATCAATGAATAGTGATTTCAAAGATTTTAACTTGATTTTTTCTTGTTTTCCTTTAAGATCCAAGCATCCCTAAGACTTCTCAAGGCTTCTTAAGGCTTCCTAGCTACTCCCACCACTTCAAGGAAGGTATATCATCTCCAAACCCTAGCTTTAATTTGTATATTAGGTTGATTATGGTTGTGAGGGTAAATAGTAGCTTGAAACTTGTTTGTTTAAGAGTTTGGGTTGGAATGGTGGTGATTGATTTGTTGAAATCTTATGATTTGGTTAAAGAATGTAGTATAGTTTAAATTCAAGTTATTGGATTAAGTAGATTGATTATAATGAGTTGATTTGGGGCTGTTGTAATGTAGTTTAGATGGAGGTTTGATTGGGTTGTGAATTGGGGTTGAATTGTGATGGTTTTGGAATGGTTTAAATTTGGGAAATCACGTAAACATAGCCGTCGTAATGTCCGATTTACTTTAGACTGCTTTTGTTCATAACATTAGAACCCGAGAACCCCCTACTAGATGTTGACCATTGCCATGTTTAGATATCTCATGTTACGAGCTTCGTTTTGATATATAGTTTGTTTGATTCCGATGTACGGTTCAGGAGAAACGACCGTTTTAAGTAACGGCGTTTCGCGAACGAAACTTTTCCCCTCGCCTTACTTTGAAACATAGGTTAAAGACCAAAAAGGGTTAATTAATGTATGAAACAATTATGGTAAGAGTGTTAGGCAGTTGGTAAGACACTCGCGAAGGAATCCCCTTAAAACTCGTAATGGTTAAATTATTAAAAATGGTGGAGCCGAGGGTACTCGAGTGACTTAAGAGAATCAGTAAGCGCAAAGCGAGCGTTAGAGTCTAAGTTGGTTAGTGTATAGATTTACAAGTGACTTTGGTTTAATTCCAACTTACTTGTTGTTTATAGGTTACCAGACTCGTCCCGAGCCATTCGTAACCCCCAGTCGCTCAGGCAAGTTTTCTACCCGTTATACTGTTGTTGTGATGTATACACTTGTATATGCATTATCTTGTAATAGATGCATGATGGTTATATTAGCAAATTCTTGCGATATATTGTAGCATGTGATATGGTACATATGCATGCCTGTTTCGTATTCTTGCCATATATATCTGTTGGTTCAGTTGATAATACATATGCTAGTGAATAGCGGTAATTTGCATATACCCTTAGTATAGGGACCCAAAGGTGAAAACATTTTCTAAAACCGGGAGTTGAGGATCCCGAGTAGATTCGATATATATATATATATATATATATATATATATATATATATATATATATATATATATATATATTTATATATATATGGTTATAGTTTTCAAAACTATTAATCGAATAAGGTTTATTCGATAACTTTATTTTAGTAATGAATATTATCTTGAATATACATTCGAGGACTTATGACTCCTTTATATTATTTATTGAATATTACTTGAATATTCATTTGAGGATGTATGACTCCGTTATTTTATTTAATGAATATTATTTATAATATTCATTCGAGGTATTATGACTCCGCTTATTATTTTTTTATATATTTTTTATTTATTAAAGAATAATGTTCGATAATCAAACTTACTTTTGATATTCAAATAAAGATATTACTTTCGTATAAGTATATCTTTGATTATTTACTATTCATTTCAAGTATAAGTTTTCCAACTTCTACCTCAATTACTCTTTATGGGAATATTATTTAAATAATAATATTCAGATATTTCTTTATATTGAGACTGATTTACTTTATTAAATCAACATTATTCCAAACACTCTTTAAAGTGTTTTCAAGTCTTTAAAGTGATTTTCAAAAGTTAGAGCGGATCCCAAAACTCATTTTTATATTTAAGATCTTCCTTTTAAAAAAAAAGGGATTTAAATACTCGCTCAAAACCGGAGGGATCCGGCTCTGTGGTGTATTTTATATTCGCAACAAGGTTGTTATCTTGATAAAAGAATTTTTGATTACTTACCCAACACTCGGGAAGTAAAATTCTTGGAACAAGTTAATCCATTAACAGGCATCGCCTGGGAAATATCGGTGAGTTTTCCTTTCCAACTAGATACGACTTCTTGGTGGAGCCGTATCAACAAGTTTCTACTTGGGGAAAGGGGGAACGAGCTTTACGTTTCAGAGTCATGGATTTCATCTGAACTAGGAGTGGCGTAAGTGGTCGAGTGGCGCCGGCCCAGCCTTATTATATTGGCCCAAATGGCCTGGAAGTTCCGCTAAGGCGGTCCATTCCTTAGGAGTTCAGTGTTCGGTTGACAAGTAAATCCGACAGGTTCTCCTCTACATGTAGAAAATGGTGGGGTTGTACTACTACGACTGATCATCGTAAGTGGTCTTCCTGGCGCGGCAAACTCCCATAATGAGTTCATCATCCAATTGGATATTTCTGCAACACTACCCAGAGCACTTCGATAGAAAGGCTACGGTTGGGCGATTGTTGAGTGTTGGCAGGGTCAAGTTTTCAAAATGATGTTTGCATCAAATGAAGTATCTCGTAACTTCATTTTATTTTGATGATATTTTAAAGATTTAATCTATTCAAATCTGGTCTTGTAGTCTCATCTATGTGATGAACTTTGGAAACTAATTATAACTTGAATGGTGGTAGTTCAAGTAGTATTTGGAAAAGATATAAGTATGTTGGAGTATCTTGTAACTTCATCTTTTAAACTTATATCTAGTAAATGATTATCTTATGCATGACAAAGATTTTCAGAAAAACGTTGAGACAAGGTTAGATATATGAGATCACCTTGCAACGATATTTTTATACAGTTATACACTGGAACTCTGTGTGTATTATGCATGGAAGAGGACTTCCAAGATTTAGAAAAGTATATATGTATATATACTGAATATTTTGCGACCTCATCGCATTAAGATATCAAACTTGGTTCATTTCTTTTGACCAAGACTTTCTTGAGTACTATGAGAATGCTCATATATTGTAAGTTATTATAAATATTATTTTGGTGGGCTTGCTGCTCACCCTTGCTTTCTTCTTTCATCACACAACATCAGATAGGCAAGATGAACAGGACCAAGCTCCCAATTCGCGAGCGGATAGGAAACGTTCCGCAGTTTCCTATAGGCGTTGATATCGCTGTAGCTAAGGTAGGAACTACCAATAGGCTAGGCTTTTAACTTTTGATGTATCAGATTATGTATATTTATGAATTGTAATAATGGCAAAAAAATGTAAATTTATTCAGAAAACCTTTTAAGGTGTATTGGCAGATAATTGTGGAATAAAATGACTTGTGATTATTTTTTGGATGTTCATCTCTGAGACTATAACGTGTGGTGTGTGTGTTTATTGTGGGGTCACAGTACAGAGTAGTTGATTAATTATTAAGATTGGGTGTTATTAAGGGAAATGGAACTCGTGACAACCCGGATCCCCGACCCCGGATTTGGGGGTGTTACATTGTGCTTCCGTAAGAAGATAGGCACCGTGGCCTTTCCTCGAGTGTCTAGGCCTGCAAGCCGAGCTTTCTTCATCCTGGCAGTCTCTTCAACAGGAGGCACATTATCCTCATTGATCTCCTTAGCAGCTGCAAAACAAGACAAAAAACAAAATAAGTGGTGTCAATAATGCATGAAATGAAGTAAAATTGAGAAGGGAAGAAAAATACCCTGTTGAGAAACAGAGGATAGCCCCACATCGATGAGGGAGAACTCCTCTGAAAGAGTCCAGCTGGTAGTAATGTCGTCATCCCGGGTAAGCTCATTGTAAATAATAGTTTCCTCGAGAGTTAAGTGAATGGATTTGAGGCTACCATCACTAACCTTCCCGAAGGAAGATCTGAAGAGTGTGCCCCAGTCGCCATTCTCCCACCGTAACCCGATAAAACTATTCCTCCAATTTTGGTTATTATCGGGAATGGAGGAGCTGTTAAAGATATGCTTACACTTGGGACTTTGTTTAACATAGACCCAACCATAAATACTGGAAGAGCTGTTATAACACTGAAAAATCTTCCTAAAAACAGCTACAGACAGGGGAAAACCTTCCCTAAGGCAGCAAACCATAAAACATAAAATGTTCCTCCAAGCGTTTGGAGGAAGCTGACACGGGTTTATTCGTAAATCAGCTAAAAGGGGAGGAATGAAGGGATGAAAAGGGAACCTAAGCCCAACATTAAGGGCATCTGTGTAAATAAAGAGGGTGTCAGGTTTCCAGTGGCAAGTACGGTCTCCACCAGAAACTGGAACTAATCTCAGAGGAGGAAGAACATTATAACGTGCATTTAATTTATCGAAATCTATGTTGTGCCAAGTATTACAATGATTAAAAGAGTCGAGATGTGCAGTGGAGGGATATTCATCCCCCCTAGTGTTAATCATATCGATCAAAGACATGTATAAAGAACGGATCTCGATATCCTTACCTCATTGAAGCCGAGAATAGCTTAGCCACTCTCTCAGGAATTCTTGTCAGCCATTTAGTGAAGCTTGGAAAAACCTGGAAACCTTGGAAGGAAGGGTAACTAAAGGAAGATAAGTGTTGAGAGGGAGAGAATTGAAGATTAAGTGAAGAGGAGAAATGAGAAGTGTGAGGAAATTACACTCTCATCCCACCTTTATATAGCCAAGGAAGAGGTAGTTTGGGCCTTAAAAATCCCATTTGGGCCCAAAAATGAGAAGGTTCTGGAATTATCCAGGAAATTCCTGGAAAAATCAAGTGAAAATTTTAAATTTTTGAAGATTCTAAAAGAATCCAGAAAAACCTTAGAAGAACCTGGAATTTGGGCCCAAAAAGAAGAAGGTTCTGGAATTATCCAGGAAATTCCTGAAAATTAAGGAAAAATCCCAGAATTAAGGAAAAAATTCCTAAAAATTAATGAAAAATCTCGGAAATAAAGGGAAAATTCCTGAAAAATACCAGAAAATTCCTAAAAATAGGGAAAAGGTAAGAAGGAAGTTTTTAAACGATCCTGAAGCCGCGTACAAGGCAAATCGTTGTAAACGTGTAGGTCGCTCCACACTTTACGCAAAATGATACCCTGTAAGGGAATGAACGAACTTAACTTTTGTGAAATCTTATACGGTTTCCCAAAAGTTGGGGGGCAAATGATAGGGATAAATGAATCCTGATTGTGTAAATTAAATATTATATTAACTATACATGATTTAGGCTGCTAGGCCCAATAAGAAGATGTATGATATTCAGACCAAAAAGGTTAACACATTGATCAGGCCTGATGGACCAGATCAGGCCTGATGGAACAAAGAAGGCCCCAAAACCCTGATTATTAATTAATTTCATAATTAATTAATAAGGGAGAAAAACAGCTATTAAGATGAGTCCTAGTGGGGATATAAATCCTTGTAGATTGGCCTCCAAGAAACCTCATGGGATAGGGAATCAGCTTCCTACTTCCGAGGACTCCAAAGTCCATTCTAATTCAGAGATTTGAACACCAAGTCTCCTATACCAAGTCCAATTCAAGAACTCCCAACATCTATATAAGGGGTCTCACCCCACAGATCAGAACTACATTTTTTGACTTGATCCTTGGCAATCAGCAAGGTGCGTAGGCATCTTGTTAAGGCAGATTGAGTCACGAAACACAAGAGCAGTCAAATCGAGCCTCGAAGCTCACATTCCTTAGTAATAAATATAGCAATTATATATCTTAGTTTTTAATCCATAACAAAAAGTAATCAGAGAATCATTGAGGGCTAAATAATTAATGAAATATTGATTTCTAAATTTTATAAAATCCCATAAATAATTATTGTAATTATAAAACCATAAAAACAATTTTAAAGATATTCCAAATATTTATGCAAATAAATTTGCACTAAATCCACTTTTGAAAGTAAAAACAATTCTATACGACTCCATAATTAATCACGCGGACAACCCGGTACACCATAAATCACACATCGCTGCTAATTAAACAACACATAGCGGTTAAAACCAATACACATATTCTATTTATTTAATAATTCCCATAGTTACATATTTAAATAATTCAAAAATACACGAGTCGTTATATCCTTCCCCCTTAAAAAGATTCTGTCCTCAGAATCTGGTCTAGTTACACAAGTGAGGGTATTTGTCAAGCATATCTGACTCTAGTTCCCAATTAGACTCTTCTACTCGAGGATTTCAAACGTACTTACTATGGATATACTATCATTTCCAAGAACTCGCCTTTAATGATTAAGAATTTGGATCAATCACTATATGTAGAACAAACTTGGACAAGAGCCCATTGGCTCCTAATCACTCACTTAATTCAAATCAGATACTTATCGCTTTAACATTGATAGGTAAAATGCATTATATGTACACACTGGTGGGACGGTAACATCAACTCAAGAACAACTTTACCTATATTTATCAATACCTCGAATGGTTCATTAATTTAGGACTTAACCTGTCCCTTCTACTCAAACGTATCCAGTCTCTTTCAAGGTGAAACTTGTACTAACACTACTGGTCCTATTTCTATACTCATATTCTCTCTCGATACCATTTCGCCTTCTTTCTTTGTCTACTCTGAGCTGCTTCAATCAATATTACTATGCTCTTGTTGTGCTGAATTAACTTAGAATTTTACAACTTTCTTTCTCCCACTTTATCTCAATAAAAATGGGGACTTACAATTATGTTCACAGGAAGCTTGGTAAAGTGGCATTCTAAAGCTGACATCGATGATAAATGATCATTCCAATGTTTCCTTAAAACTCAACCTCTCAACATATCTTACATTTCTTGAATCACTTCCATACTTTAACCCTCCATTTAAGGGTGATAGGCGGTGCTCGTTTTCAACTTGGTTTCCAAACATTTAAACATCTCTTACTCGTTTCCATCAGTTAAGGCTGAAAAGTAATCTCATATATTCATGTATTATCACCTTTAAGTATTTGAACTTCAGATTCCACTCTTTTCAATTCATTTATTAACTCCTCGGTGGTCTTAATTACATCCAATCCTTTCTGTCGGCATAAGGCATCTGCTACCATACAGCTTTGCTTAGGTAGTTAATGGATTAATTTAGAAGCTTTTGTTAACCTTAGTCAAAATTTCATTTTTGAAGACTCAACGTATAGTTGCTTCCCTTCAGATCTTTAGAGAAAAATTCTTGGGCATTCCACATAGACTTTTTTATTCCTTGAATAGCTGAGGATGTTATTATTAATAGATACAATTTTCTTATCCAAGTACTCCTTATACACCACGTTCCTTAATTCCTTATAGTCACCTGATACACTTGTTATTTCACATAATATCACCAGAGCTTGCAATGCTCTTAACTCACTTTAATCGTAATCTCTGATATGTTCTTAGGTCGGATCTTAAGTTAATCCCCGAGATATAACATACTTCTTGAATTAGGTCTCGTAATTAATCAATTCTTTATAGGGGTCACTTATTCTTATTCGTTGTTTTGTTAAACTCCCGATAATCAGTACATACTCTCATAATTTCATTCCTTTTTCTCCCTCAACATCACTGGTACACTTTATGATTTGCTTCTCGTAAAACCATTCCTTGGTCCGCCTCATTCACTAGGCCTCCAATACTTCGCCTTAATTCTTTGACATGTCCAACGCTTCCTAATCCATCTTGAAATTTCCTTCCTATACCTGGTTATCACTATTTTTCTTTAAATTCCATTTATCTTGGCATTTCTTCAATAAATTAAATACTTTATATTGTGAATTCTCTGTGGGATCTCATTTCTTAATTCTTCTACTCGTAGCATCCAAGTGCTGGAAGAAAATCTAGGAATATCGTGATTGTTCTTCTGGGTGCATAATCTTCCTCTTACTAACTGTTAACATCGTGATCCATTATCTTCCCTTGACATCTCCTTATCTTTTCTTAGCAATTCTGACTGAAAGGTCATACTACCCATCCTTGTTTCCTTGGGATTATATGTCTGACTTCCAATTCCAACTTCTAAAATTCCATAGATAATTCTTCTGGTACAGTTTCTATGTTCATTCTCTCCTTTTTGCTTATCGCCTGCCTCTACATTTGCTTTTCCTCGTGAGTACATACTTCAAACTTTTATGGTCCGCATAGATCTTACACTTTTCTCCATACATATCATGTTTCCCAATCTTTCAAAATAAATATTACTACTGTTAGTCTCAGTTGTGAGTAGGATACTGCTGCTCATAAGGTTTCGGTTGTCTGGGTGCATATACAATAACTTTATTGTGCTGCATCAACACACATCCTACTCCCTTATAAGAAGCATCACTATAAATTACCAAATCTCCTTGATACCTTCAAAGTGATAAAGCAGGTGCTGTAACCATTCTTTCATTTAACTCCGCAAAACTTTCTTCACCCTGCTCCATTTCATATAAACTTCTTGCTTTTCCTGGATAGCTTCGTCAAAGGTATTGCAACTTTCAAGAAATCTTGCACAAATTTTCAATAGTAACCGGCCCATGATAAAGCTTCTTACTTTTGTTGGTGTTTCTGGTCTCTTTTCATTCATAGCAACTTTAATTTCTGCTGAATCTCTTTTGATCTTCTCCACATTGACTATTTATGCTAAGAACTATACTTCATACAATTTCTTTCTTCTCCGACTCCCCAATTGTCATTAAATGCTTCGCATGGTCCTCCGTTGACTTTAAATAACACAATTACAACTCATCCAGATATTCCTTAAAGATTTTGTCCATCAAGTTTAAATATTATTGGTATATTGATTAATTCAAATGACATCACTAGAACTTTATAGCAGCAGTACTTAGTTCTGAAAATTATCCTTGATATGTTTATAGGTTCAATCTCCAATTGGTAACGCCCAAATCTTAAATCGATTTTAGAAAATACTTTGCTTCTTTTGTTTGATCAAACAAATCAGTAGTTCGAGGTAACAGATATTCACTCTTGATAGTAAACTTGTTGAGCTTTCTTTAGTCGACGCATAATCGCATACTTCCATTTTCTTATTCACAATTAGTACCAGTGCACCTCATGGGATACACTGGGTCTAATCGCTTCTTCTTCTAACATCTCTTGCATCTGCTTTGCTAACTTCCTCATTTTAACTGGTGTTATTCTGTGCAGGGCTTTGGACACTGGCTTCCTTTCAGGTGCTATGTTGATCGCGAACTTCATTTCTCTATCTAGAGGAAATGTTGATAACTTATCTGGAAACATATCTTGAAACTCCTTAATTGTTATCAAATCTTCAAATTTTGTTTGCTTCCGACTTTTATTTATCCCATAATCACCATAATGCTCACATCTTGATCAACGTAATTATCGTTAACAAATTCTTTACCCTCCTTCTTCCTTTATACCTCATTATATTCTTATGTGACGTCTTCAGGACTATCTTTCATCACGATGGTTTATCTAGGCATCACGCTTAAATAATTAATCCATTCCTTATAATAATGTCCAATTCTCTTATCTCTATTAATACCAATTCCTCACAACTTATTGCCATAAATCTAAATTCCACCATTGGTACTTACTTATTTAATAATTGCACGTTCTTAACTTGCTAGTCCTTTAGTCATAATCTTATCAATTCAACAGGGTGATTCATCTTATCAACAAAACCTTGAGAAATAAACGATCAAGTTGCTCCCACATCTTTCAATACTTTAACGCATAAGGTATCCGAAATAATCATTCACGTCATCACATCCGTATTCTAAATAATATTTTCACAGAAAAAATCGCAAATTCTCATTCTCGGAGACGTATTTCTTATTGAAGTAGATTCCTTTGACTCTCAGTACATCCCTGGCTAGGGCTAGTGATTTGCAATCCTTGCCATATGCCCTTGTTTCCTTTTCATGCATGAGAGATAGATGGAACTTTTCCCGCTTGGTTCATAATACGTTGACTTTTATTTGAAAAACCCTTGCAAAGAACGACTGTACGACGAAACAACTAGAAGGATTCACAATTTTAATAAACTTAGTGTTGAAAAGAAAGAAGAAGTGATGATTTGAATATGAATGAGACAACCAAATAGGTACTTAAGATAGTCAGTCTTTCATACCACATGGCATACAACACATGATTAGGTGGTGTCCCACCCGACTCTTCGTCATCCCGACAAAGCGTCTCACCATAACACTGTTTGTCCCAATCAGAGAGCAAAACTTGAGGGGAACAATTAAATTTGAAAGGAATGCAATATCCTCCTTTTTGATATCATCATAAGGAGTTTATTAAGAAAAGAAGTTCATACATGTTTAGGAATTAAAAAGGAATATACGCTGTAATATTGAAGACAAGAACGATATCATTGGTCACCATCCACATTTCACTTGTATTCATCTTTCGAGTTTGTTCGATCATATCCCAATTATGTCGTATATCAACTTTAGAAAGTACGCTGAAATGTCTTCGCAAATTAAGCATTATGGTAGACTCTTACTTGTTAGGTCTTGCGTCATTAACATCGCACCTACACGTATAATACTTTAACAATTCGATCATAATGGCGTCCCTATCAGATAACCTCGAGTTTCCTCTTTCAATTTAGAATAACCCCGAATCATTCAACATAGCGATCCTTTTGTTAATAATATTCTTCTTTTAGGAAAATCTGGAAATCTTCTCAATCTCCTTCAGTCATACTCAGGCTTCTGTTAGATCAATGAATTCTTTAAACTTGGATAGTCCTGTAATTGGATGAGTAATTACTCTGTACGCTGATTCTGTTGTTAATCTTATCAAACAATATTTGTACCTTTCTGTTAGGAATAAGCAACTTCTTCATAATCGCCGATCACTTTGTCCTCTGAATTAACAATACTAAATCTAAAATAAGTATCCTTCCAGGTAATCCGAGTCTTTTGACAAACAAGAAACTCAAGTAGTAACTTGACAACCAATGTTTAAAACTTATTTTTATTCAAAAAGGCTTTTAGAAATTTTGTAAGGAAAAATCTTGTTCCAAAACTTGTTAAAATTTTGAAAATTATAAATTTGGTTGTCCTTACTGTATGAGTTGGTTGTTGTCCTTCCAACCTATAATAAGGTACCAAATTAAAGGAACGATCACATAAAGGTCCATTTACTTCAATCTACCTTATCTCCTTTATTGGGTCCATTTGCCTTCCTTAACCGACGATCACTTCAATTGTCCTTGCATGTTATTGTATTCGTAGCTTCACATCAACACTTTCATATTGGTAATGCTCCTGTCATCAACTTTGCAGTCGTAAATTAGAACAGGTTATCCAATAGTCAACAAGTCCACTAACGACACATCACATTGTTACTACAAATATATCACATCGTCATAACACCATTACCTAACTCCTAGGAAAGCTCCAGATCCATAATCTCCTCTAATTCTCTCCTCAATACCTATCTAATCCATTCCACAAGCTAGTCATGAGTGGCCTAATCACTAATGACTTCTTTTAATCTGGTAACAGCTATCCTCCGGAACACTTGAATCTTCTTTCTAGACTTCTTCTCACCTTTATTTATATCTCAAGTACTCACCATTTACTTTAACTCTCGAATCCATCCTCGTAGGTACTATTGCTTCATAGGACATGTTTTAAACTAGGGTATAGAACAGGGTGTAGGGTAAACTGAAAAGATACACCCACAATCAAATGTCCAGTAAAACAAGAATAAACAGATGGAGGTTCTGAAGAAAATAGGCTCATATCAAGAGGTGGTAAAATAGCGTAGAATAGCTTGAAAAGGTGCAACTGTCATAACAAAAAGTAGTACCATTAATACTGACAGAAGAACAAGGTGCAATTCAAATCTAGGAGGGAATGACGATCCTCGAATGGAAGGCTCCAACCGATCAGATGATACATGCAAGTCAGGATCTGCCATTGCCGTTGTTTGGAAATCACGTCGCAAGCTAAGAATCCCGAATCGTAACACGAACCGTGCCAGAGACCTACTATACAATCGCACTCATCCTCACGACGTCTTATCTTTCTATTTCCTATTCCTAATCATAACCCTCTACCCAATCTCGACAATCTAGGCTTGTTTCAGTGACTTATAACCTGTAGCTCTGATACCAACCCGTGGCGCCCTCCAAACCCGGGTCAGAAGTTTGGGGTCCACAACACAATATATAAACCTGTATATAAGATATTATTTGCAATGACCCTGCTTTACATAATCACGGATCGCAACAGGTTAAAATATGAAAACAAGCCACAACCTTAACTTTTATTACATCGTACCAAATCCCAACTAATTTAACTTATAACTGATAATAAAATTATTCTTATAATCTTACTATCTCACTGCCGCAATAAGTTCATGCTAGCTCGATCCAACTCAATCTGGAATCCTAGATCGTACATTGAACTGGGAAATCTCGCTATTAACCATATCATTCTTAACTGTAGAATACATAAAAAGATTTGCAAGAGTGAGCTAACTACCTCAGCAAGTCACAATGACAATAATTGAGGTTAATCAATGATCAAACGAGATGATTCAGAGGAATCAAGTTTATTGCTAAATAATCATTAGAACTGGATATTCATTTTAAGTTTTTAAAAACCAAGGTTAGGCTGCTGATCAGTCACGCACTAACCCTGAGCAAAGCACACAGTACTGCTCTAACTACTGGATCCAAGGCACACATTGGCCTAACTTGACCATTGATATGGTCTGACCACGAATCTGGTCCATACATAAAAAAACTATCCAATTCTAAAGCAGTTCAATATGATAAACAATATAATTCGATACAACAAGATCATAATCAATGATGATTAAACACTTGAATAAAACGTAAGGAAACTCATGGATATTATAAGGGTATATCAGGGTATGTATAAGAAACGGTTTTCAGTCCGTAAAGGATCAGGTATTAGACAAATAATGATTTTTCAAGGTATAGTTCTTTGATGTTATAAAGAATGGTTGGAGTATAAAAGTTTCTGTATTTTCAAACAATTTTGTTCCAGTGTTTGGTGTTTGGTAGTTATACATTTGGGGAGTAGTATCATATTTGTGTGGTTTGGTGTCTGAGGATCAACAAAGGATGGTTTACAAAGAATAAGGCTTACGCCTCAAGATCAAGAAAGATCAGGGTTCAAGGGTAAATAGTTTAAAGCACTTGTAATATAAAACAGGAGTTATTTTGAATAATAGCGACATGTTATGAAACAGTTCGAAAATATTTATGATATATCTTGAAGAAAAGTTCAAAAGTACTTGCCTTACAGGGATTTATAACTATTACTGATCAATTCTGAGCCGACTCTGTCGCTCAGACTTTAACGTCCAACCACTAGATCCCATTGGATTCGACTTCGACACTCATATTTTTCTCTTGAAACTCTACTGAGCTCATCGACTGATCACTAGGTTATCCTTAGTCCATTGTCCACTTTCGGTTTTCCGACTAGGACCTACAGGGTTGAAATACTCTATGTTAGATACCCAGTTATGCTTGACATATCCTCGCTAACCACCTACCCATACGATAGCATATTCTTACTTGTAATCATTCATATTATAATAACACAAACAACAATTAGGGTTCACATTCTCGAAATCGGTTCATTGTTCATTTTCAGAAAATACGTATACTCGTCGTTTTACTAAATTAGGGTTAGTGAGTTTTGGATAGAACATTCAACACAATATATAATTAGGTTTTGTATAAAACATACATATATATATTTACATATACTCGCTCGACATCCCGATAATCCTCGGATACGCTCCCGTATTTCCGTAGTTCGATTTCCCGAAAATCGGACAGCGTTCCCTTTGTTTATCGGACTACCGGTTAAAACAAAATCGACGTCAAACAATTCCACCACAACGTAACAACCATTCAATAAAATTCCCAACCACTGAATCAAGCCAACAATATCAATCAAAATCCATACATTTATAAATTCTAACCCAATCGCAGTTATTAACTATTACTTGTATTTTATTCCGTTATTTATTTTAAAATATTAGGACTCAAAATAAACATCACAGTCCACCGTCGGCTCGCCGAGGCTCATCGCCGACGGCGGTAAAATTCACGGGTAACCGAAAAATTTCGGGTGTCCAACGCGTATTCTACCGATTACTAATTAATTTCTCGCAATAAACAATCATTTTATTTCACGAAATCCATCAACATTTCCTGCAGATCAATAAAATAAATTAATTAAAATATTTCATTCAGAGCACAACCAAACAAATAATTGCAACCACACACACGCGCATACGCGCCAACCGGAAACACAGGGCATCGCCGGAAAATCGGAAAATGGCCACAACACAGTCCACCCACCCGCTGAAAACACACAATACACAGAGAATCACACACACATGTCGCACACACAGAAAATCGCACACATACATAGATACACCAGTATATATATATGATCGGGTGAAACCACCAGCCTCACCGGGGTTTAGACGGTGGCGGCGACCTCGAACCACGGGGAATCAGGAGAACACACGAGCGAGAAGCCCAGGGAGAGAGCAAAAAAAATAGGCGAGAGAGATCGAAAGATAAAAGGGATGAGAATCGAGATGGAAGTGAGGGAGATGTGCGAGAGAGCTGAGGAGAGGAGAGGGAGTAAACTGCGTGGTTTACTTGAGAGAAATGAGATTTGTAATATCCGGGATATATCGCGTAATTATTTTTGATATTATATAATTATTATGTGTGTTCAGTATCTATTCTGTGAGTTAATTGTTAACTGTTATCTGTACTTGGATATTCAAAAATAATATTAATTGAGTATTTTAATTTTTATATGTCCAAAATAAAATATAAATAAATGTCATATCTTCCTAATTATTTTTATGTTGATTTATGGATTTATAAGAATCATATGAAATTTCTAAAATCTTTTTCCGGGTAATTAAAATCTATTTTATAAAAACGGGAACCAACCGACGTCACCCGTTGTTACATTTTTGGAACCCGAAACTTTTCCGATAACTCCTTCCTAACCTAATTGTAATATTCCGAGCATATTCCATGTTTCGACTTTTTCGATCCGGTGTACGGTTTGTCATGCGCGGGTCCCGGCGCAACATTTTCGATACAATATTCGTTTCGGTAAATCAATAAAACCCGTATTTTCGATAAACGGGAGCTTTTTATTAAACTATCCCAATTATTACTTCGTAGTACGTGTAACTATGCGCTGAGACCAAGACCACAGTACAAATTGTACTGATTTGGATAATTATCCCGAAAATCGATACCGTTTGGATCAGTTTTTATAAATAAACGTACCATTTTATATCCGGAATGATCCAACGGGATACTAATTTTCCGTAAATATAAATAGCCTTTTACCGTATTTTATTTCGTATCAAAATCATTTGCAGACAGATAAATATATAATTTTACAGAGAAAAATCCTATATTCATAACCTGTTTCAAGAATCAAACCAACTTTTGAAGGTGTTATTGATCTTTGTTTGAAAAGCTCGAGTACTGGATTTGAAGGTCTTGAGAAGCTCTATCAGAATCTGTAATCCATACACCTGCAGAATCAAAGGTTTAATTTCTAAAAATTTATTTATTTTCGAATTATTTTTATGAAAAATATGAATTTTTGTTCGGATGATTGTTTGTATGATTTGATGATTGCATGTTGTAGAGCTTGTTTTCCTGATGATTTGGGTATATTATACGTCTAATTTGGAGTTCAATAACATGTTCAAATTTGAGTTTGATTTTCGAATTTTAAAATTAGGGTTTATAACCCGTATGAATGTTTTCAATTGAAATTTGGGGGGTTTTGATTCAGGGGTTATTAGCTGTTGATTTATAGTGGGTTGTGTTCCTTATGAAATTTGCAATCGATTGATATATAGCTCGTTAACAGAGGATGCTTGAATCGAAGGGAGTTGTGTTTTAAAGATTTACGATGTTCGCCGGAAACCGGCGATGTTCTTGGCCAATTTCCGGCCAAGTCTGGGGTTATTGATGAATTTTGATTGCAGATATAGATTCCTGGTGTTGTGTAGTATTGCTCTGGAGCTTGTGGTGGTGGGAGGATGCCGGAGTCGAGTTCTCCGGCCACCCCCGACGTTTTCCAGCGACTGGACAGTAATATTTGCAGTTTGGTCCCTGAACTTTTGGGGACGATACAGTTATGTCCCTGAAGTTTCCAGACTTTGCAAATTTAGGACTCCTGTTTTAAAAATGTTTAAAAATCATATTTCCTATTTATTTTTATTATAAAAATTCATTTTTAATTTCTGAAAATTCTGAAAATTATTATTTTAATTCCGAAAATTATTTTTAATTCACAAATAAATCTAAATTAATTAGTTAATTAATTTCAGTTAATTTCTAATTGATTAATTGGTCAATTAATTCGAAAATTAATTGATTAATTGATTTAATTAATTATTAATTGATTTTAATTAATTATTTAATTAGATTTAATTATTTAAAAATGATTTAAAAATTCCGAAAAATAGTTTCGAGCTTTAAAATATTATTCTAAATTATTTTCAAGGCTCTATAATTATTCAAAAATTATTTCGGAGCCAGAATTGGCCAACCGAACCCTGTTTATTAACCCGAAATTGATCCAACGACCCGTTTTAATTCGAAAAAATGTTTTAAAAATCATTTTAAATACCAGAAAGCCTATTTATGACCCGAAATATCTTTATAAATGATATGTCATTGATTATGTGACGTATTATGTGTTATATGTGATATGTTGGTTGACTGTCGGTTTATATATTCGATGTTTACTGATTATTGCGTAACTTTCAATCCGTTAATCGGATTTGGGTAAAACGAAGGGTAGATAGAAGTATGTGTTGAATAGAATTCTATAAGTCGATTATTGGTAGATGCTTATGATATGTGAGCAAAAGAGGCAAGACGTAGGAAAGGGAAACAGATAGTTGAGGAGTAAGACGGTTGTGATTGGAAGTGAGTGCAGTGTAGTAAGCTAATACCAGGCAAGTGTTCTGATCTTTCTCGAGATATTGTAGTACTTGATAGTCTTGTTGATATTGCAAGTGCTTGAAGCACTGAAACCCAAACCCTGATTCCAGTTATTGTTCTTGAGCCATGAACCTTATTCTTTCTAGACCATTGATTGTTGTGTACCCAAACACGAATCTCAAGCATACGATACTACTCTACAAATACATGCAAACAAAATCCCAAACACTGAACTGAATTACTTGTATACTCAATCATTGCATCCTATGCTTTGAAAGCCCAAATCTTTGAAACCCTGAAATGTTGATTCTTTTGTTATCCAATTCTTTTATTACCCAGCATCCAAGCTTTTAAACTGACTTATTGACCCTTACAAGGATTGAAACCCTTTCATTGTTAAACACTTATTGTTGTTATTGATTCTGGTTATTGTTTATTATTGCATATTCTGTTATTATGTTGGAATTGGATTGTTTTTATAAAATTGTGGACCAGATTCGTGGTCAGACCATATAATGGTCAAGTTAGGCCAATGTGTGCCTTGGATCCAGTAGTTAGAGCAATGATGTGTGCCTTGCTCGGGGTTAGTGCGTGACTGATCAGCAGCCTAACCTTGTTTTTTTAAAAAAAAATAAAAGTATAATATCCAATTCTAAATCATAATCCATTGTTCACTTGATATTATAATCATATTCACCTGATGATCATTATTCTCAGTTTTGTCATTGTGACTTGCTGAGCTAGTTAGCTCATTTGTGCGATGTTGTGTATATTCTTTTCAGTTAAAAAGGAACCAGTTGGTAATGAGGATCCCCAGTCCAGCGCGAGAGCTAGGGGTTCAGGTTGAGGAAGCTGAGCTAGTAGGCTTCTTTTGGGATAATTTAAGTTTGTAAAAGTTGTAATAATGTTTAATACTCAGTTTGAGTTTGGAATAGTTGGGATTTGAACGGTTTGTAATATATTAGTGTGTTTGGCTTGTGTGCATACTTTAACCTGTTGCGGTCTGTGGTGGTTGGTAAGTAGGGTCACTGCATATATTATTATAATTTTTATTATTGTTATAAGAAGGTTATAAATAAAGTGTGTGTGTGGACCCCAAACTTCTGACCTGGGTTTGGAGGGCGCGACAGGTTTGGTATCAGAGCTACAGGTTATAAGTTACTGATACAAGCCTAGGTTAACGGGAATGGGTAGAGGGTTAAGATTAGAAGTAAGGAATAGGAAGATAGAACGTCGAGAGGTTGAGTGCTTCGGTATATCAGGTATTAGTGTAATTCGCGTTATGGTTCGAGATTCTTATATTGCGATATGATTTCAGATAGCAGTGATGGCCGAATCTTTTATTCCCATATCAGCTGATCACTCAGAGCCTTCAGTTGGAGTGCCATCTTCACATCCACGTCCTGTTGTTCCACCAGTGTTGGCTATACTACCTCCACTTGTGTTGCAGCCCGTACCACTGCAGGCTATTCCACCTCCAGGCGTGAGGCCACCTATCAGAGGACCCCCACCAGCTGATTCAGATTCCACTAGGCATTCAGTTGCGAGTGCCCCATTCCAGTCTACATTGCCCCCAGTTCCTTATTACCGGTATGAGGCTCTTCTATTGGAGCGTGATTCCTTGTTGGCTCAGATCAGAGAGTTATAGCATATCATCAGGACTACAGATGTTGATCGTGGTGTGAGGGAGCTTCGAGAGGAGATTCATGTGACACGGAGGATTCTTGAGGCTAGGCTACATGGAGCTACACTACCTGGAAGAGGCCCTGATGCACTGATGGGCTGGGTTACTGAGGTAATGGAGGACTTTGAGAGGCTGGCAGGACCAAAGTTTCCTTGGAGCTGAGTTAGAGATTCAGAGATGGAGATGTTGAGCAGTGTTGTTATGGTTATGTAGTATGTGCAGTAGTGTGTAGTGTGTATTAGTAGACTTTTGAGTTGTATTTATAGACTAGCTATGCTGACTAGTGAGTAGGTTGTTGTACCCTTTTTGCTTTTACTTCCGAAGCGTCTTTACGCTTGTACTACCTAAAACTTTTGATCTATATATATCAGTATCTTTTTCCTTTCCAGCACTGTCATTTACTTTATCGCACCTGTTTTACCTTACCTTATTTATTGCACCAGTTATACCCTGTGATACCATGTACCCTGTTTCCCATAACTGTTTATATTTTGTAAAGAAGCATGCAATTTATTTAGTTACAACTGTTTTCAAAAAAAGAAATATTTCTGTTTTGTAAAACTATTCTTTTATGTAAAAGATTGATTCAAAAGCTAAATAAGTTGATTGATTCTTTACAGAAAATGCCTCCTAGAAGAAATACCCGCATCAACACCCAAAATGAAGAAACCAACAACAATAATAACCAAGATGATACAAACCCCAATGTGAACCCAGGACCCATGGACCCAGCAATAGCCCAGATTCTTCAAATCTTGGCCCAACAAATAGTTCACCTGACACAACAACAACAAAGACAGACCAACCCCCAGGTAACTTTTAAAACTTTTCAGGCAGTAAACCCACCAGAATTCAAGGGTTCCTTAGAGCCAATTGAAGCAAATGTTTGGTTAAAGGAAATAGAGAAGGCATTTGCCTTAGTGAAAGTAAAGGAAGAAGAGAAGGTTGAGTTTGCAAGTTACTATCTGAAGAATGAGGCCACCTATTGGTGGGAAATGGTGAAGACATTGGAAGGCACAGATGTTATTACTTGGGAAAGGTTTAAGGAATTGTTTTTAGAAAAGTATTTTCCTCAGTTTGTTCAGGATCAAATGGAGCTGAAGTTTTTAGAATTAAAGCAAGGGAACATGTTGGTAACGGATTATGAGGGTAAATTTGAGGAATTGTCAAGGTATGTACCGTCGTATGTTGATACTGATAGAAAGAAAGCTAAGAGATTCCGGCAGGGTTTGAAACCATGGATCAGAGGGAAGGTAGCCATTTTTGAATTGGATACCTATGCAGGAGTAGTACAGAAGGCTATGATCGCAGAGACAGAGAGTGAGATGTTCCAGAAGGAAAAGGAAAGCAAGAAAAGGAAAGTTGAGGGAAGTGAGGGTCAGTCACAAACAGGGAAGTTTCCAAATTTTAAGAAGGGCTAGTTTCAGTGAGGGAGAAATTTTAATTTCAGGAAACAAAATGCAGGAGACAGAGGCCAGGGCAACCGTCCAGCTAATGTGAATCAGCCGAATCAGTTGAGATTAACTTTTCCAGATTGTCAAGTATGTGGAAAGAAGCATGGAGGAGTTTGTAACAAGTTGAATGTGGTATGTTTTAAATGCAACCAGAAAGGGCACTACTCGAGGGAGTGCCGAAATCAGCCAGCAAGAGAGCCAGCAAATAAGGATCAGCCTATCCGGAATCCAGCAGTGAAGGTTCCAGCCATTGGATTTACATGCTTTAAATGTGGGAAGCCAGGGCATATGGCCAGGGATTGCAAGACACCAGCCCCGGTCAGTAATGTATTGAGGATTATGGGATTTACCCCAACAGTGAATGAGACTCCAAGGGCTAGAATTTTTGACATGTCGATGAAGGATGCGATCCAGGATATGGATGTCGTGGCAGGTACGCTTAATGTGAATTCTTTATGTGCCAAAGTGTTAATAGATTCGGGAGCAACCCGATCGTTTGTTTCACAAGATTTTGTTAGTAACTTAAATTGTCCAGTTGGGTATTTAAATGAAATAATGACTGTGGAATTAGCAAATCAAGAACGTGTAACTGTTAACCAAGTTTGTGGGAATTATGAGATTGAGATTTCTGGTAGTAAGTTTTGTGTAGATTTGATACCATTTAAGTTAGGAGAATTTGACGTTATATTAGGGATGGATTGGTTATCTAAGCATGATGCTCAGATAGATTGTCGAAATAAGAAAGTAATGGTGAAAATGCCAGACGAAAGAATAGTAATGTTCAAGGGACAGAATCAGGTAAAGAAGTTCTTAATGATGATTCAAGCCAAGAAGTTACTACGACAAGGATGTGAGCATTTCGTAGCATATGTGATCGACAGAAGTCAGGAGCCAGCAAAACTTGAAGATATTCCAGTTGTGAATGAATTTCCAGACGTATTTCCTGACGAGTTACCAGGACTTCCTCCAGATAGAGAAATTGAATTTGCGATCGATTTAGCACCTGGAACAGAACCAGTATCCAAGGCCCCGTATAGAATGGTGCCTGTTGAGATGAAAGAGCTAGCAAAGCAATTGCAAAAATTGTTAGAGAAAGGAGTAATCAGACCCAGCGTATCCCCGTGGGGAGCCCCAGTATTATTTGTCAAGAAGAAAGATGGAAGCATGAGACTGTGCATCGACTATAGGGAGCTCAACAAGCTGACAATCAAGAACAAGTATCCGTTACCCAGAATCGATGATCTGTTTGACCAGTTGAAGGGAGCCAAGTACTTCTCCAAAATTGATTTAAGATCGGGATATCATCAACTGAAGATCAAGCCAGAAGATATACCAAAGACAGCTTTCAGAACAAGGTATGGACATTGCGAGTTTTTAGTGATGTCTTTTGGATTGACCAATGCCCCGGCAGCGTTTATGGACCTGATGAATAGAATTTTCAAGGAGTATTTGGATAAGTTTGTTATTGTGTTTATAGACGATATTTTAATCTATTCAAAGACGGAAGAGGATCATGCGGAACATGTGAGAACGGCTTTGGAGATTTTAAGGAAAAAGAAGTTATATGCTAAATTCTCGAAGTGTGAGTTTTGGCTACAGGAAGTTCAATTCTTAGGACACATAGTCAGTAATGAAGGGATCAAAGTGGACCCGGCAAAGATCGAGGCAATTACGAATTGGGAGAGACCGAGAACACCCACTGAGGTAAAAATTTTCTTGGGATTGGCAGGATATTATCGACGATTCGTTCAGAATTTCTCAAGGATTGCAACACCATTGACAAAGCTTACACGAAAGAATGAAAAGTTTATATGGAACGACAAGTGCGAAGAAAGTTTTCAGGAGTTGAAGCGGAGATTAATCACGGCACGTGTTTTGTCACTTCCAGACGATCAAGGGAATTTCGTAATTTATAGCGATGCTTCTTGCAAAGGATTAGGATGTGTTCTTATGCAGCACGACAAGGTGATTGCGTATGCGTCAAGGCAATTGAAACCACACGAACAAAAGTATCCTACTCATGACTTGAAGCTAGCAGCTATAGTTTTCGCTTTGAAGATTTGGAGACATTATTTGTATAGAGAAAAGTGTGAAATTTTCACGGATCACAAAAGCTTAAAGTACATATTCACACAAAAGGAACTTAATATGAGGAAAAGGAGATGGTTAGAGTTGATCAAAGACTATGATTGCTCGATTAATTATCATCCCGGTAAAGCGAACGTGGTGGCAGACGCGTTAAGTCGGAAGGAAAGGTTAAATGAGTTATCAGTACCTGAAGATATATATAAGGAATTTCAGAAATTGGAATTGGAAATTAGAGTTTGCAAACCTGAGGAAGCAAAAGTGTACAGTATGACTTTCCAGCCGGAGTTGTTGGAGAAAATAAAGAAATGTCAGGAGGAGGTAATGGATCAAGATATAAATCATTTGGTAGGTGAAGAATTATGCACGCAGAAGGATGATCAAGGCATTTTGAGATTTTCATCTAGAATCTGGATTCCACCGGTGACGGAGTTAAAGAATAAAATTTTACAAGAAGCACATAGTTCAAGATATTCCATCCATCCAAGGAGTACCAAAATGTACAGAGATTTAAAGAAGAATTACTGGTGGCCAGATATGAAGAGGGAAATTGCGGAATGGGTTAGCAAATGTTATACCTGTCAGAGAGTTAAAGCTGATCATCAGAGACCAAGCGGATTGCTACAGCTATTGGAGATTCCAGAGTGGAAGTGGGAACATATTACCATGGATTTCATAGTTGGATTACCAAGGACAAGGGCTAATCATGATGCCATTTGGGTTATAGTAGATAGACTTACCAAGTCAGCTCATTTTCTGCCTATAAATGAAAGATTTTTGCTCGACAAGTTAGTCCATATGTACTTGAAAGAGATCGTAGTTCGTCATGGAGTTCCTGTGTCTATTGTATCAGATCGAGATCCAAGATTTAATTCAAGATTTTGGAAGAGTTTTTAAGAATGTTTGGGAACAAGACTGAATATGAGTACAGCCTATCACCCCCAGACGGATGGCCAAAGTGAAAGAACGATCCAGACAATCGAGGACATGTTACGTGTTTGTGCTATTAATTTCAAAGGAAGTTGGGACGAACATTTACCTATGGTAGAGTTTGCTTACAACAACAGTTATCATGCCAGCATTGGGATGCCACCCTATGATGCCCTTTATGGACGCAAATGTAGATCTCCAATATATTAGGACGAAGTAGGAGAACGCAAGATACTTGGACCAGAACTGATACAGCAGACAAAGGAAATTGTTGGAATTATCCAGAAAAGATTAATAGCCGCACAAGATCGTCAGAGGAAATATGCAGACCAGTCAAGGAAAGACATGGAATTTGAAGAAGGAAGCTTGGTATTATTGAAAGTATCACCGTGGAAAGGACTAACGAGGTTTGGGAAGAAAGGGAAGCTAAGCCCAAGATATGTCGGACCTTTTGAAATCCTAAAGCGCGTTGGCAAAGTAGCTTACGAGTTGGCGTTACCTCCGCATATGGAGCACATTCATAATGTTTTTCACGTATCAATGCTCAAGAAATATAATCCAGACTCCAGGCATGTAATAGAATATGAGCCAATAGAGCTTCAGGCAGATTTATCATATGTAGAGAGTCTGATAGAGATTCTAGAGGAAAGAGAGAAAGTATTGAGAAATAAAGTAGTAAAGTTAGTAAGAGTATTGTGGAGAAACCCAAAGGTTGAAGAGTCAACCTGGGAATTAGAAAGTGATATGAGAGAAAAGTACCCTCATTTGTTTTCTTAGGAGATTCTGAGGACAGAATCCTTTTAAGGGGGGAAGGATGTAATATCCGGGATATATCGCGTAATTATTTTTGATATTATATAATTATTATGTGTGTTCAGTATCTATTCTGTTAGTTAATTGTTAAGTGTTATCTGTACTTGGATATTCAAAAATAATATTAATTGAGTATTTTAATTTTTATATGTCCAAAATAAAATATAAATAATTGTCATATCTTCCTAATTATTTTTATGTTGATTTATGAATTTATAAGAATCATATGAAATTTCTAAAATCTTTTTCCGGGTAATTAAAATCTATTTTATAAAAACGGGAACCAACCGACGTCACCCGTTGTTACGTTTTTGGAACCCGAAACTCTTCCGAGAACTCCTTCCTAACCTATTTGTAATATTCCGAGCATATTCCATGTTTCGACTTTTTCGATCCGGTGTACGGTTTGTCCTGCGCGGGTCCCGGCGTAACATTTTCGATACAATATTCGTTTCGGTAAATCAATAAAACCCGTATTTTCGATAAACGGGAGCTTTTTATTAAATTATCCCAATTATCACTTCATAGTACGTGTAACTAGGCGCTGAGACCAAGACCGCAGTACAAATTGTACTGATTTGGATAATTATCCCGAAAACCGATACCGTTTGGATCAGTTTTTATAAATAAACGTACCATTTTATATCCGGAATGATCCAACGGGATACTAATTTTCCGTAAATATAAATAGCCTTTTACCGTATTTTATTTCGTATCAAAATCATTTGCAGACAGATAAATATATAATTTTACAGAGAAAAATCCTATATTCATAACCTGTTTCAAGAATCAAACCAACTTTTGAAGGTGTTATTGATATTTGTTTGAAAAGCTCGAGTACTGGATTTGAAGGTCTTGAGAAGCTCTATCAGAATCTGTAATCCATACACCTGCAGAATCAAAGGTTTAATTTCTAAAAAATTATTTATTTTCGAATTATTTTTATGAAAAATATGAATTTTTGTTCGGATGATTGTTTGTATGATTTGATGATCGCATGTTGTAGAGCTTGTTTTCCTGATGATTTTGGTATATTATATGTCTGATTTGGAGTTCAATAACATGTTCAAATTTGAGTTTGATTTTCGAATTTTAAAATTAGGGTTTATAACCCGTATGAATGTTTTCAATTGAAATTTGGGGGTTTTTGATTCAGGGGTTATTAGCTGTTGATTTATAGTGGGTTGTGTTCCTTATGAAATTTGCAATCGATTGATATATAGCTCGTTAACAGAGGATGCTTGAATCGAAGGGAGTTGTGTTTTAAAGATTTACGATGTTCGCCGGAAACCGGCGATGTTCTTGGCCAATTTTCGGCCAAGTCTGGGGTTATTGATGAATTTTGATTGCAGATATAGATTCCTGGTGTTGTGTAGTATTGATATGGAGCTTGTGGTGGTGGGTGGATGCCGGAGTCGAGTTCTCCGGCCACCCCCGACGTTTTCCGGCGACTGGACAGTAATATTTGCAGTTTGGTCCCTGAACTTTTGGGGACGATACAGTTAGGTCCCTGAAGTTTCCAGACTTTGCAAATTTAGGACTCCTGTTTTAAAAATGTTTAAAAATCATATTTCCTATTTATTTTTATTATAAAAATTCATTTTTAATTTCTGAAAATTCTGAAAATTATTATTTTAATTCCGAAAATTATTTTTAATTCACAAATAAATCTAAATTAATTAGTTAATTAATTTCAGTTAATTTCTAATTGATTAATTGGTCAATTAATTCGAAAATTAATTGATTAATTGATTTAATTAATTATTAATTGATTTTAATTAATTATTTAATTAGATTTAATTATTTTAAAATGATTTAAAAATTCAGAAAAATAGTTTCGAGCTTTAAAATATTATTCTAAAGGCTCGATAATTATTCTAAAATTATTTCGGAGCCAGAATTGGCCAACCGAACCCTGTTTATTAACCCGAAATTGATCCAACGACCCGTTTTAATTCGGAAAAATGTTTTAAAAATCATTTTAAATACCAGAAAGCCTATTTATGACCCGAAATATCTTTATAAATGATATGTCATTGATTATGTGACGTATTATGTGTTATATGTGATATGTTGGTTGACTGTCGGTTTATATATTCGATGTTTACTGATTATTGCGTAACTTTCAATCCGTTAATCAGATTTGGGTAAAACGAAGGGTAGAAAGAAGTATGTGTTGAATAGAATTCTATAAGTCGATTATTGATAGATGCTTATGATATGTGAGCAGAAGAGGCAAGACGTAGGAAAGGGAAACAGATAGTTGAGGAGTAAGACGGTTGTGATTGGAAGCGAGTGCAGTGTAGTAAGCTAATACCAGGCAAGTGTTCTGATCTTTCTCGAGATATTGTAGTACTTGATAGTCTTGTTGATATTGCAAGTGCTTGAAGCACTGAAACCCAAACCCTGATTCCAGTTATTGTTCTTGAGCCATGAATCTTATTCTTTCTAGACCATTGATTGTTGTGTACCCAAACACGAATCTCAAGCATACGATACTACTCTACAAATACATGCAAACAAAATCCCAAACACTGAACTGAATTACTTTTATACTCAATCATTGCATCCTATGCTTTGAAAGCCCAAATCTTTGAAACCCTGAAATGTTGATTCTTTTGTTATCCAATTCTTTTATTACCCAGCATCCAAGCTTTTAAACTGACTTATTGACCCTTACAAGGATTGAAACCCTTTCATTGTTAAACACTTATTGTTGTTATTGATTCTGGTTATTGTTTATTATTGCATATTCTGTTATTATGTTAGAATTGGATTTTTTTTATAAAATTGTGGACCAGATTCGTGGTCAGACCATATAATGGTCAAGTTAGGCCAATGTGTGCCTTGGATCCAGTAGTTAGAGCAATGATGTGTGCCTTGCTCGGGGTTAGTGCGTGACTGATCAGCAGCCTAACCTTGTTTTTTTTTTAAAATAAAAGTATAATATCCAATTCTAAATCATAATCCATTGTTCACTTGATATTATAATCATATTCACCTGATGATCATTATTCTCAGTTTTGTCATTGTGACTTGCTGAGCTAGTTAGCTCATTTGTGCGATGTTGTGTATATTCTTTTCAGTTAAAAAGGAACCAGTTGGTAATGAGGATCCCCAGTCCTGCGCGAGAGCTAGGGGTTCAGGTTGAGGAAGCTGAGCTAGTAGGCTTCTTTTGGGATAATTTAAGTTTGTAAAAGTTGTAATAATGTTTAATACTCAGTTTGAGTTTGGAATAGTTGGGATTTGAACGGTTTGTAATATATTAGTGTGTTTGGCTTGTGTGCATACTTTAACCTATTGCGGTCCGTGGTGGTTGGTAAGTAGGGTCACTGCATATATTATTATAATTTTTATTATTGTTATAAGAAGGTTATAAATAAAGTGTGTGTGTGGACCCCAAACTTCTGACCCGGGTTTGGAGGGTGCCACAAGATTAGCAGAGTCAAGCTACGTATCCAGCCAATTGCTAACAGGTTAACACGTGTTCACGAGAATAAATACGAACCGTTTAAGGCCTGGTTTGATCTGAAACTCGTAATTACGAACCGAGTCACGCTTAAAATAATTTCAGAAGATTACCAAAATAGTCTTAAAATGTTAGAAATATCCCGAAGTTTAAGAAAACATAAATTTCGAAATTTTAATATAATTTTTGAAACACAATTTATACCCGTTTTAAACAAATAAATGAAACAACGCGCGGGTGAAATTAATCCCGAAAATTTCCAAAATAATTTTAAAATTCTCGGAATATTCCAAACTTAAATAAATATGAGTTTCATATTTTTTGAAGAATTCTAGAATTTAATATGGATTTTACAAATAAAAGTAATCAGAGAATCATTCAGGCCTAAATAATTAATGAAAGATTGATTTCTAAATTTTATAAAATCCCATAAATAATTATTGTAATTATAAAATCATAAAAACAATTTTAAAGATATTCCAAATATTTATATAAATAAGTTTGCACTAAATCCACTTTTGAAAGTGAAAACAATTCCATACCACTCCATAATTAATCATGCGAACAACCCGGTACACCATAAATCACACATCGCTGCTAATTAAATAACACATAGCGGTTAAAACTAATACACATATTCTATTTATTTAATAATTCCCATAGTTACATATTTAAATAATTCAAAAATACACGAGTCGTTATTAGTAGGAGTTGGAGTCTGGGTTTTGGATGCATCTTTCTTTGGTGGTTTAGACTTAGGCTTTTCATTAGGATGTGTCCCGAAAGATTTGGGAATCCTAGGAGGAGCCATTTCTGCATAAGTTATGAAATCAATATTAGTAAACAAAGCAAAAAGGCGCGCCTATAAGTTAGCGAGCGCCCAAACAAGATTAAAGCCGCTATTAAAGGCACGGTACATGTGTTTATGATATACATCAGGGAAATATGCATGCAAGTACAAAGCTGTTAGGTCACACTTTCACTGTAGAGGGGGTGAATACAGTGCTTATTACAATCAAATCAAACTTCAAGAACTTATGTAACAGAAAACAAACTTTATTGAAACAATAAACTCTGTTACAATCTGGAACTGTTATCTCTCAGTGATGAACAAAATATCACGAGAGCTGCTAGGGTTATATTAAATAATATTCTTGATAATGATAACACTTATAGTGTAAACCCTATGTCTGTGTTTATATACTACACAGTTACAAGATAATCGCTAATTGATATTGAATATAATTCTGCTTCCTAATATATATCAATCAGATATCTTCTATTCCAAGTATTCCATTCTTCACGGAATTCCTTCTTCATGCATATCTCTTCTTATGTTTATCTTGATCTTCTTAACTTTAATCAGCTACTGTCCTTATCTGATCGTTCTTCAGCACTTAAGTTCTGATATCTATCTCCTGATGTTTATCTCCTGATAACATAAGTACTGATATCCCTTAAGTTCTGACTTCCAGTATAAGAACTGATCAACAGTTAAGTACTGATTTGTCCTGTTCAAATAAGATCTGAAATCTAAATATAAAACATATTAGCCATGACATTATCAAATATATCTAACAATCTCCCCCAACTTGTAAATTAGCAAAATATACAAGTTTAACAGATATTTGATGATGTCAAAAACATTAAGTACAAATGCATGAGAAATAGACAAGATAACTACAACTTACAGTCCTTAAAGCTTTTACCAATTCAACTTCTGATAACAACTTTGGTCTGTATACACATCAGAATTTAAGTAGTTGTAGATCTTTGACTTGGCTTCATCATTTTCTGATCTCTCTGACGTCAGGAGTTGTTCTGAGATAATTCTTCAACAAACATTTCTCAGCATATCTGAGTTCATCAATCATTCTCCGTTTGACATCTTTAAGCTCTGCATTATCTTCACCAATTTGAAATATTGCAGCTCTGAGATCATTAATCTTTGCTTTTCTCAACTCCCGATCTAGTCTTATGACATAAGCTTTGTTAGACTCTAGATTGAATTCAAGCCCCTTAATACCAAGATATGTTCTGATCTGTGCAGTATTAGGCTCCATATCAACAATATCACCATTGTGATTTCTGTACTTTGGAACATATCTGCTGTCAGACTTAACAGAATAAAGCCTTTTCTGTCTCTGAATCTGTTCTTTCAAGTAGCTTGCAGCAGTCTCTGTTATTCTGTCATCCACTTGAAGTAAGAAAAGTACATACTCCAATTCTTCAAAATACTTCAAAGGAATGGCATTTTGTCTTATATGATAAACCCTACCATCTGTCATGAAATACAACATGATGTATTCTTTCAAGTAGGTATGGTAAACCATCTGTACAGATTCTAGTTGATTCAATCTCTCAGGAGTTGCTCCAATACCTGGTTCACTCAAGGAAGTTGGATCATCGGTAGTGTTGTGTACTCTTCTTTCATCAGCACTTCCCAATCCAGTTTTATCTCTAGCTTCCTTTCCAGTAACTACTCTTGCTTCAAAACCACTTGGAGTAGTCTTCAAAGATTGAGTCTGTTTTGCTTTAGTGAATCCTGGTAGGAGTGTTTTAGATTTATTTTCTGATATCAAGTTAACTTGAGCACTGTCAGAGGTTACTTGCTTCTTCTGAATATCAGAACTTACAATTTCTTGACTCTGAACAACTTGAGCCATGTCAGAGGTTGTTTTAAGAACTTTTCTTGAAGTCAGAGCAAGATCATCTTTTCCATCAGTAATTTCTTCTTTTTCAGGAGGTACATAAGGCTTGATAGGTTCACCAACCTTTTCTTTACCCTTGGATCTTGGATCTATCTGTGGTTGTGATCTAGCCAAAGTTTCTTCAGTATGTATCCTTTCTTTGATCACAATGCCTTTAGGTTTTGGAAGTAACTTTTTACCAGAAGCTTCAGATTTAGATGTGACTTTCTCTGATTTAAGTCTGGCTTCTTCTTCCTTTAAACTTTCCAAGTCCATCCCTGGATTTTCTTGAAGAAATAACTGTCTTGACATTTCCTCATCAAGATCTAGAAGTTCATCAGAACTTATCCTTTTACCAGCAGCAGAACTTATTCTTTTCCCAGTATCAGAACTTGTTCTGTGACTAGCTTGTCTTGATGTAAACCTTCTACCTTGACTATGACCACTACCCATTCCAGAGTTTCCTTGGTCATCTTTTCCATCATCCTTTCCTTGCAGTGACTTGTTGGTTTTGCATTTGGACTTAATTACCTTCTTCCCCTTTTTGGCATCAGCAGGTAATAAAAGAGAGATAAGTAGTTCCACTGAGGTCTGGATTTCAGTAAGTTGCGATTGCTGAGAAGCTTGATTTGTCAGAATTTGATCAATCTGAGCTTGTTGCTTCTCTTGAGTTTTCTCAATATAAGCAACCCTGACAATGGTAGGTTGGAAGAACTTTTTCTTATCAATTTTCCAAACTTGTTCCTGTTTGATAAAGTTCTCCTGAATCTTGTGTAGCTCTGCATGAGTGTTGGAATGAAGACCTTGTAGATGTTTAGTACTCAATGCAGTGACTCTAAGCTGGGTTTTAAAATCATCAGAATGTAACATGTCATCAGCTTTAGTCAAGTGCTCAGCAAGATGTAAAGCATTTGGAACACATGAAACTGAGTTCCATTCCTTAGTCCACTCCTGACCTGCAGGAGTTTCACTCCAAGGTACTGGTGCATCCCTGATAACAAACTCCTTTACCAGTTCAGACTTAGGAAGAGTCAGTGGAGGAGTATGTCCTGAAGGACCTGCTTCATCAGCATCTACAGTTGTAGCAGCCTCACCAGTATCTCCAACATTTGCAGCATCAGAACTTAGAGAATCAGTATCTTCTGATAAGACAACTGTGTGAGTAGCAATGGAGGCTTCAACATCCTCTAATTGCTGATCTGATACTAAGTTCTGATCAACAGCCATATCCTGATGTTCACCTAAAATCTGATCATCAGCATCTTGATGCAGAGAAGGTGTTAGTGATAACTCAGGAGTTTGAACAGCATCAGTAACAGGTGTTGTGGAAGGATTATTTGCTGTTGGAGCTTCTAAGAAAAGTATTTCAGGCACAACCAGGTTCTGAATATCAATTTCAGTACTTGTGCCTGGAGCAACAAGAGACATAGAAGGTGAATTAGCCTTGTCAGATACAGGTGCCTGAGATGGAGTTGATGGAGAAGAAGTGACTGGAGCAAATTCCTTGTCTTGTGAGATCAGAGATTCCTGATCCCCTTCCTTAGCTGCTTCCTCCTCATCATCTGAAACTGGCCTTTGTGCCCTCTGTTTCTTGTACTTCCTTGTTGATTTGGATTCCTTGGGAGTTTCAGGAACCGTCATACGTCTAAGCCTCTTGAGAAGCCTAGAACCCCCAATTGCAGAATCCTTCTGAGAAGTTGTCTTCTCAGCTTCATATACCACAGGTTCTGAAGAGGGAATCTGATCCTCAGAATCTGATTCATCTCTCAAAGTAATCCTCCTCTTCTTCTGAGATGTTTGAGGAACAGTCTTTGTTCTCTTTGGCTTAGAGGATGTAGGCTTCACAGTAGGTGCTGAAGAAGAAGGTTGAGCAGTCTGTGAAGTGGAGAGATAGGATGTTAGATATATTTGATAATGTCATGGCTAATATGTTTTATGTTTAGATTTCAGATCTTATTTGAACAGGACAAATCAGTACTTAACTGTTGATCAGTACTTATACTGGAAGTCAGAACTTAAGGGATATCAGTACTTATGTTATCAGGAGATAAGCATCAGGAGATAGATATCAGAACTTAAGTGCTGAAGAACGATCAGATAAGGACAGTAGCTGATTGAAGTTAAGAAGATCAAGATAAACATAAGAAGAGATATGCATGAAGAAGGAATTCCGTGAAGAATGGAATACTTGGAATAGAAGATATCTGATTGATATATATTAGGAAGCAGAATTATATTCAATATCAATTAGCGATTATCTTGTAACTGTGTAGTATATAAACACAGACATAGGGTTTACACTATAAGTGTTATCATTATCGAGAATATTATTTAATATAACCCTAGCAGCTCTCGTGATATTTTGTTCATCACTGAGAGATAACAGTTCCAGATTGTAACAGAGTTTATTGTTTCAATAAAGTTTGTTTTCTGTTACATAAGTTCTTGAAGTTTGATTTGATTGTAATAAGCACTGTATTCACCCCCTCTACAGTGAAAGTGTGACCTAACAAGTGGTATCAGAGCCTTCTGTTAACACACATACAGTTAAAGATCCAAACACAATCATGTCTGACACAGAAACTCCAACTAAGCCTACCAAAACTGAGGAATCATCAAAGACATCAACTCAGAGTCGATATGAGACTATCAGAGTTCCCATATTGAGACCATCTGAATATCCCATATGGAAGGTAAGGATGACCATGTTTCTGGAAGCAACAGATCCAGAATACCTTGATAGAATCAAGGAAGGGCCTCACAAACCTACCAAGCTCGCTGTTGTAGTTGTGAAGCAGCAATGACCGTACCAAAGGAAAAGAGTGATTACACTGCTGAAGATATAGCATCTATTGCTAAGGATGCCAAGGTACGACACTTATTGCATAGTGCCATTGATAATGTAATGTCAAACAGGGTAATCAACTGCAAGACTGCTAAGGAGATATGGGATGCACTGGAGACAAGGTGTCAAGGAACTGAAACAGTTAAGAAGAACAGGAAGACAATACTCACTCAAGAGTATGAACATTTTGACTCTAGGACTAATGAGTCATTGACTGATGTATATGATAGATTTGTCAAACTCTTGAATGACTTGTCATTGGTTAATAAGGAGTATGATCTTGAAGATACAAACCTTAAATTCCTGTTAGCTCTTCCTGAATGTTGGGATTTGAAGGCAACAACAATAAGAGACAACTACAATCTTGATGAAACAACTCTTGATGAAATCTATGGAATGCTCAAGACTCATGAACTTGAGATGGAACAAAGAAGCAAGAGGAAAGGAGGAAAGTCAAGGACAGTTGCTCTCAAGGCTGAAGAGGAATCCCCCAAACCACCTTCCTCAAAGAAAGACAAGGGTAAAGCTCTTATCATAAAGTCTGATACTGAGTCATCAAGTTCTGAGAGTGATGATGACTCAGATTCTGAAAGCTTGCCTGAAACTGATGCTGATGAGGAGATGATGAAGCTGTGTGCTCTTATGGTGAAAGGAATCACAAAGATTGCATACAGGAAGTTCAGGAAGGGAAAGAAGTTTTCCAGGAAAGGCATAAGTTCTGATAAGAAGAATTTCAGAAGATCTGAAGGAAGAGGAGGAAAGTATGACAGAGGAGATTACGCTAATGTTAAATGTTATAATTGTGGTGAGAAAGGCCACATATCTCCTGATTGCAAGAAGACCAAGAGTGACAAAGGCAAAGCTCTTGTCACAAAGCAGAAAAGCTGGACAGACACCTCAGACTCTGAAAGTGAGGTGAACTATGCATTGATGGCAAATGCTGATAAATCAAGTTCTGAGAGCAGTTCTGAAGCTGCTGAAACAAAGGTACCTCAGACTACTTATGCTTTTCATACTGATGATATTAATGAGTTGAGAAGATATCTTAAAACCATGTTTGTTAGTTATAGAGATCAAACTTTAACATGTGAAAGATTAACTTCTGAAAATCTTGCTTTTAGGAAAAGAAATGATTTCTTAGAAAAAGAGTTAGTCATGTTTCATCAAACTCAGCAGGATAGAGATGATGCTTTTTATGTTAGGGATGAAGTGCTAAAAATGAATGAATCTCTAAAAACTGAGTTAGAAAAGGAGAGAGAGATTATCAGAACTTGGACTAACTCTGGCAAAACAACTCAAAATTTGCTAAGTAGTGGAAACTGGAAAGAGGGCTTAGGCTATGGAGAAAATAAAAATGAAAAAGGAACTGTAGAAATTAAGCCTGTTGATAAGCAAAAGCCGAAGTTAAAACCTGTTAAGTTTGTAACTGAAAAATCTGAAAATGAGAAATCAGAAGTTAAAAAGGAATTAGCTTCTGACAAACTAAAACAGGAAAAGACAGCTGAAGTTAACATAGGCTTAATGACAAAGAAGCAGCTTAAGCATAAGCTGAAAGATGTTAAGAATGCAAACAAGGTAAAATCACCTAGGAAAAACAGGAATGGAAAGGAAGGTGTGAATAAAAGCAATAACTATAAATCTGTTCCTGATGCTCCTAGGAAAGCGTGTAATAACTGTGGAAGTTCTAACCATCTGGCTTCTTTTTGCAGGAAAAATAAGAATATTAACTCCTTATCTTCAAAATCAGGAGTTAAGAGTCAGTCTGTTAGATACAAACCACAAAATCCTTGTTTTCATTGTGGTAGTTTATGGCATTCCATTTATACTTGTAAGGAATATCATAGTTTGTACTATGATTATTATCAAATAAAACCTTCTTTAAAGAAAGTTTCTGTTGTTCCTTCTAGTGTAAGTTCTGATTCAAAGTCTGGTAGTATAAGTTCTGATGAGAAAAATGTTAACATAAAATCTGATGCTAAATCCGCTGCAAATGTTAACAAACCTAAAAAGGCCAAAGGATCCAAGCAAATCTGGGTCCTTAAAACTAATAATTAGTGGTCTTTTTGATTGCAGGGCAACAGGAAAAATATTTTAGTTCTGGACAGTGGATGTTCAGGACATATGACTGGAAATAAGGCCCTGCTATCAGACTTTGTGGAGAAAGCTGGCCCAAGTGTTTCTTATGGAGATGGCAACATTGGAAAAACTTTGGGATATGGCAATATCAATCTTGGGAATGTCATCATTAAAGATGTAGCTCTGGTCTCAGGACTTAAACACAACTTATTGAGTATAAGTCAAATCTGTGACAGAGGTTATCATGTTGATTTCTTTGCAGAACATTGTGAAATAGTTAGTAAATCTAAAGAAAAAATTGTTCTGAAGGGATTCAGGCGTGGTAACATTTATGAAGCTAAGCTTTCAACAAGTTCTGATGGTTCTGCAATCTGTTTAGTGAGTAGAGCCTCAACTGAAGAAAGCTGGAATTGGCACAAGAAACTCTCTCATTTAAACTTCAACAAGATAAATGAACTAATCAAGAAAGATCTTGTGAGAGGACTGCCAAAATCAGTGTTTGTTCCTGATGGTCTTTGTGACTCATGTCAGAAGGCTAAACAAAGAAAATCTTCGTTCAAGAGCAAGACTGAATCATCAATTCTTGAGCCTTATTATCTACTTCATGTTGATCTATTTGGTCCAGTGAATGTCATGTCTATTGCAAAGAAGAAATATGCGTTGGTCATAGTGGATGAGTTCACCAGATACACATGGGTGTATTTCTTGCACACAAAAAGTGAAACTGCATCTATCCTGATTGATCATGTCAAACATCTGGATAAATTGATCAAAGATTCTGTGAAAATTTTGAGGAGTGATAATGGCACTGAATTCAAGAATCTGATAATGGAAGAGTTCTGCAAAAATCATGGAATAAAGCAGGAATTTTCTGCTCCTGGAACTCCACAGCAAAATGGAGTTGTTGAAAGGAAGAATAGAACTCTCATTGAAGCTGCACGAACAATGCTTGAAGAAGCAAAGCTTCCAACCTATTTCTGGGCTGAAGCTGTGCAGACTGCTTGTTTTACTCAAAATGCAACACTCATTAACAAGCATGGAAAAACACCATATGAGATGGTGAAAAACAAGAAGCCAAATCTCAAATACTTTCATGTATTTGGATGTAAGTGTTTTGTTCTCAAGACTCATCCTGAACAGCTATCCAAGTTTGATCTAAAAGCTGATGAGGGAATCTTTGTTGGATATCCACTTTCTACAAAAGCCTTCAGAGTCTATAATTTGAGAACAAAAGTGGTCATGGAATCTATCAATGTCTCTTTTGATGACAAGAAGATCACTGGACTTGAAGATTGCATTGATCATGATCAGCTGAGATTTGAAAATGAAGATTCATATTCTGATACCTCAAGTCCTGACAGTCTAAATCCTGATACTGTAAATTCTGATGGATTAAACTCTGATGTTATTGAAACTGTGGTGACTACGTCAAATGAAGATGCACCAATGCAGGGGGAGCATACTCAAGATATTATCACATCTCAAGAAGCATCAGAACATACATCTGGCTCTTCAAATTCTGATTCGTCAAGTTCTGATAAGCCAAGTACTGACAGTACTGAAAATCTAAATACTGAAGGATCCAACTCAGAGAGCATAGTTTCAGGGGGAGCATCAGAAAATGAAACCGAAGACAGCATGAATCATGGGGGAGCATCCAGTTCTAGAGAAAATCTTCCATCTGCAAGGAAGTGGACAAAATCACATACACCTGATTTGATAATTGGAAATCCTGAGGCAGGTGTCAGAACTAGAACAGGTACTTCGAATGAATGTCTTTACAATTCTTTTCTCTCTCAGACTGAGCCAAAGAAAGTGGAAGAAGCTCTTCAAGATGCTGATTGGGTGCAAGCAATGCAAGAAGAGTTGAATGAATTTGAAAGAAACAAAGTCTGGACCTTAGTGCCAAGACCTAAGAATAGATCGGTTGTTGGTACAAAGTGGGTATTCAGAAACAAAACTGACAGTGATGGCATAATTGTAAGGAACAAGGCAAGGCTGGTTGCAAAAGGATATTCTCAACAGGAGGGAATTGACTATGATGAAACATTTGCTCCAGTTGCTAGGTTAGAAGCCATAAGGATATTCATGGCTTATGCTGCTCACAAAAAGTTTACTGTCTTTCAAATGGATGTGAAAAGTGCTTTTCTCAATGGAGAATTGGAAGAGGAAGTATATGTTGAACAACCTCCAGGCTTTGTAGATTCCAAACATCCAGATTATGTCTACAGGCTTGATAAAGCACTTTATGGACTTAAGCAAGCTCCTAGAGCATGGTATGAGACTTTAGCTCAGTTTCTTCTGGAAAGTGGATTCAACAGAGGAACTATTGACAAAACACTGTTCTATCTCAACCATGGCAAGGACTTACTTTTGATCCAGATTTATGTTGATGATATTATTTTTGGGTCTCCAAATGACAAACTTTGCAAAAAGTTTGCCAACCTAATGCAGTCAAGATATCAGATGAGTATGATGGGAGAACTTAGTTATTTTCTGGGCCTTCAAGTCAAGCAGAGTGAAGAAGGAACTTTTATTTGTCAATCTAAGTACACCAGAAACTTGCTGAAGAAATTTGGAATGCAAGACTGTTCAAGTGCATCCACTCCCATGGCCACTGCAACAAAACTGGATAAGGATACTGGTAATTCAGTAGATATTACTGATTACAGAGGTATGATTGGCTCACTTCTCTATCTAACTGCTAGTAGACCAGATATCATGTTTGCTACCTGTCTTTGTGCAAGATTTCAAGCAGATCCAAGAGAACCTCACTTAACAGCTGTAAAAAGAATCTTTAAGTATCTTAAAGGAACAGCTGATCTAGGATTATGGTATCCTAGAGAATCAGATTTTAAATTAATAGGTTACTCAGATGCAGATTTTGCAGGTTGCAAAATTGACAGGAAAAGCACAAGTGGTAGTTGCCAATTTCTTGGAGGCAGGTTGGTTTCTTGGTATAGCAAGAAACAAAAGTCAATTTCCACATCAACTGCAGAAGCAGAGTATATTGCTGCAGGAAGCTGTTGTGCACAGATTCTCTGGATGAAGAATCAGTTACTGGATTATGGGTTAACATATTTCAAAATCCCTATTTACTGTGATAATCAAAGTGCTATTGCTATGACAGGTAATCCAGTTCAACACTCTATGACAAAGCACATCAGTATCAGGTACCATTTCATCAGGGAACATGTGGATGAAGGTACAGTGGAATTGCATTTTGTTCCCACAGATCAACAAGTAGCAGATATCTTCACAAAACCACTGTGTGAAGCTACCTTTACAAAATTGGTAAATGAACTTGGAATGATTTCAGGTTCTTTCTCTAAATCTGCTTAAACTTGTTCTATGTTATCAGACTTTATGCTCAGTATTTACAGAATTAATCTCTTTATGTATTCTGTGCATTAATTGATAAATGTTTTTAAGTACTGACTGTTGTCTGATACATATTTCTTAACTCTAATAAGTGATATATCTGTTTAAGTAATCATTCAATCCTATGAGGATAACTGTGCTAGATACTGACCTACTAGTCTTCAATAAACAAATGATCCCATGAAAGAAGTAATTATTTCTGTGGAAATCTTATGACACAAGCAAATTCTGATACTTGAGCTTAGTTTAGTTTACTTTATTCATCTTATTACTAAGTCCCAAATTAGAATAATGCTACTCATCTGTTTAAGTTCTGATTCTAGTAAAACTGCTGAATGTACTAAGTGCTGATAAACCTCTCTTATTAAAAAAAAACAAAAAAAAAAAACAAAAAAAAAACAAAAAAAAAACAAAAAAAAAACAAAAAAAAAACAAAAAAAATCAGGTACTCCTTTGAGATCTAGAGTAAAAATGTGAAAGGGACGACCCAAGTGCATTGCTGATATAAGTAAATATGCATTAGAAAAGCACAATATTTTTTCTTGGTGACTGTTCACACTCTATGATTACTGGAGAAATACTCTAATAATAGCATAAATTCTGATAAGCAGTCGTGACTCACTTACACTGAGAAGCCACTGTAAAAGAGAATTTTAAAGATGCATAAAATTAGCACAAAAACAGTTGAGGTGGACTCATGCATGAACTCATTTATCAGTAGGTTTTCAGGATAATGACAGCTCTTTAGAAAAATTTTAATTATGACTTATTTCTAAGATGTACTGAAGTAAATCAGACTTTACTCTTTGTCTGTTATTTAGCTTAATGCACACACTAATCACTCCATCTGAATGATGAAAATTTCTGTGGTGGTCTATGTTATTTTAGATAAACAGTCATTGTGTCATTTTTGCACAAATTCTGAGGACAAGTTCTAGTTACACGTTCTGATGATTAAGTTCTGACGTTCATAACTAAGAACTTGTATGAGTATTTACTAAGATGAGCATTCCTTTTTCGAGTTAAGAAATTATGTTCTGATGACTGTTAGGTTCTGGTATAGGTCTAAGTTCTGATTTCTCAGTCTAATCCTTTACTTGGCTTATCCTTGAATGAAATTTAATAACAGTCTCAGTTTGTACTCGCATATATTGAAGTGGAAGATTAATAGTCACTATGATCAGGATTAATGGTTTTGTACTTGAACAGTCCATTGTTTCTTGTGTCTTGTGCGGTCTAGACCATGATTCCTCTTTCCAATGACTGTTATTCTTTTTCAAAGTCTAGGGAGACGAGGTATAATTAATTCTACCTGTCAGCATTAAATATCTTTGCGTCTCTTGGCATTCTCTTGCCTATATACACAGCCACTTCACATTAGTCTTCTCATCACACTTGTATCACAAATTCAGTCTTGTTTTTCATTTACTATCACAAATGGCTGAATTTGGCTGGTTCTACAATTACGGTGATGAGACTGTGCATGTCTTTTTGAATGGAATTCCAACTCCCTACCCTATCACCAACATCCCTCACAATCTCTGGATTCAATTTCCAGAGGTTATCAAACGTGATCTGGTGGCCATTCGAAGAGACCTTCACCTTCGTCGTATCCGTCAGCAAGAGCGAATCATACGACTCGCCATCTTGTTTGTCAAAGATAGGAAGAGGAAGATGACTTAATCTCGTCTTCTTCCTGTTCTTCTTCATCCTCAGCTTTGTCAGGCTTCTTAGCTAGGACTAAAGCTGTTGACGTTAGGATTAGAAGCTTAGGGAAAATCTTGTATTGATGTAATTTCTATTTCATATATGTATTGACTTGATATATTAATGAAAACTGTTTTTACTTCAAGATTTTGTCTCTGAGTTATTTTATCTTGTGTTGTTAAATCCTGCTTGATATTCTGCGGTTCTGGAGGACTGGAGTTTTTGATGATGGTGGTAAACGAGGAACTCCCAGTATTATCTTCCAAGTGGGTGATTCATCCTATGTAGTCACTCCTGGTACAGTACGAAGAGCATTACATCTTCCAGAAGATTGTACCTTCTCTATACCAGAGGAATCAGAACTTCGGGGGTTAATGACTGATTTGAGATATGAAAAGAGTCTGACGAAACTTGGACAGTTGAAACGGGCTAATATCAGAAGAGAATGGAGTTTCTTCTTCGATTGCATCACCAAGGCTTTTGGCAACAAGTGTTCAAATTTTGATGCCATCCCAATTCTGAGTCAGCACATCGGGTATGCTATTATCCATCAAACTCATTTTGATTTTGCAACTGGAATAATTGGTTTTATTGGGGATAGGATGATAGAGGATCGAGATGTTGTTTATTTTGCTAGATTCTGTCAACTTATTTATACGTATTGTACTGCTGAACCCCAGTTAGTCAGCACTCAAACCCCACCTTTCAAGGTTGCAAAAAGATACTTTAACGACCTGATAAATGCTGACACAAAGAAATCAATGGTGAGACAATTACAGATTCCTCAGTCTGTGAAACAGATTCTGGTAAATGCTGATCCTGCTACTTACAAATCTGTTTACTCAAATGTTCAACCAACTCACCATAACCAAAATCCATCAACCTCAGTACCTACCTCTCATTCTACTCAACCTACCCTCAGAACTTATCTCAAATCCTATCTCTCCACTTCACAGACTGCTCAACCTTCTTCTTCAGCACCTACTGTGAAGCCTACATCCTCTAAGCCAAAGAGAACAAAGACTGTTCCTCAAACACCTCAAAAGAGGAGAAGCATTACTTTGAGAGATGAATCAGATTCTGAGGATCAGATTCCCTCTTCAGAACCTGTGGTAAATGAAGCTGAGAAGGCAACTTCTCAGAAGGATTCTGCAATTGGGGGTTCTAGGCTTCTCAAGAGGCTTAGATGTATGACGGTTCCTGAAACTCCCAAGGAATCCAAATCAACAAGGAAGTACAAGAAACAGAGGGCACAAAGGCCAGTTTCAGATGATGAGGAGGAAGCAGCTAAGGAAGGGGATCAGGAATCTCTGATCTCACAAGACAAGGAATTTGCTCCAGTCACTTCTTCTCCATCAACTCCATCTCAGGAACCTGTATCTGACAAGGCTAATTCACCTTCTATGTCTCTTGTTGATCCAGGCACAAGTGCTGAAATTGATATTCAGAACCTGGTTGTGCCTGAAATACTTTTCTTAGAAGCTCCAACAGCAAATAATCCTTCCACAACACCTGTTACTGATGCTGTTCAAACTCCTGAGTTATCACTAACACCTTCTCTGCATCAAGATGCTGATGATCAGATTTTAGGTGAGCATCAGGATATGGCTGTTGATCAGAACTTAGTATCAGATCAGCAATTAGAGGATGTTGAAGCCTCCATTGCTACTCACACAGTTGTCTTATCAGAAGATACTGATTCTCTAAGTTCTGATGCTGCAAATGTTGGAGATACTGGTGAGGCTGCTACAACTGTCAATGCTGATGAAGCAGGTCCTTCAGGACATACTCCTCCACTGACTCTTCCTAAGTCTGAACTGGTAAAGGAGTTTGTTATCAGGGATGCACCAGTACCTTGGAGTGAAACTCCTGCAGGTCAGGAGTGGACTAAGGAATGGAACTCAGTTTCATGTGTTCCAAATGCTTTACATCTTGTTGAGCACTTGACTAAAGCTGATGAAATGTTACATTCTGATGATTTTAAAACCCAGCTTAGAGTCACTGCATTGAGTACTAAACATCTACAAGGTCTTCATTCCAACACTCATGCAGAGCTACACAAGATTCAGGAGAACTTTATCAAACAGGAACAAGTTTGGAAAATTGATAAGAAAAAGTTCTTCCAACCTACCATTGACAGGGTTGCTTATATTGAGAAAACTCAAGAGAAGCAACAAGCTCAGATTGATCAAATTCTGACAAATCAAGCTTCTCAGCAATCGCAACTTACTGAAATCCAGACCTCAGTGGAACTACTTATCTCTCTTTTATTACCTGCTGATGCCAAAAAGGGGGAGAAGGTAATTAAGTCCAAATGCAAAACCAACAAGTCACTGCAAGGAAAGGATGATGGAAAAGATGACCAAGGAAACTCTGGAATGGGTAGTGGTCATAGTCAAGGTAGAAGGTTTACATCAAGACAAGCTAGTCACAGAACAAGTTCTGATACTGGGAAAAGAATAAGTTCTGCTGCTGGTAAAAGGATAAGTTTTGATGAACTTCTAGATCTTGATGAGAAAATGTCAAGACAGTTATTTCTTCAAGAAAATCCAGGGATGGACTTGGAAAGTTTAAAGGAAGAAGAAGCCAGACTTAAATCAGAGAAAGTCACATCTAAATCTGAAGCTTCTGGTAAAAAGTTACTTCCAAAACCTAAAGGCATTGTGATCAAAGAAAGGATACATACTGAAGAAACTTTGGCTAGATCACAACCACAGATAGATCCAAGATCCAAGGGTAAAGAAAAGGTTGGTGAACCTATCAAGCCTTATGTACCTCCTGAGGAAAGAAGAAATTACTAATGGAAAAGATGATCTTGCTCTGACTTCAAGAAAAGTTCTTAAAACAACCTCTGACATGGCTCAAGTTGTTCAGAGTCAAGAAATTGTAAGTTCTGATATTCAGAAGAAGCAAGTAACCTCTGACAGTGCTCAAGTTAACTTGATATCAGAAAATAAATCTAAAACACTCCTACCAGGATTCACTAAAGCAAAACAGACTCAATCTTTGAAGACTACTCCAAGTGGTTTTGAAGCAAGAGTAGTTACTGGAAAGGAAGCTAGAGATAAAACTGGATTGGGAAGTGCTGATGAAAGAAGAGTACACAACACTACCGATGATCCAACTTCCTTTAGTGAACCAGGAATTGGAGCAACTCCTGAAAGATTGAATCAATTGGAATCTGTACAGATGGTTTACCATACCTACTTGAAAGAATACATCATGTTGTATTTCATGACAGATGGTAGGGTTTATCATATAAGACAAAATGCCATTCCTTTGAAGTATTTTGAAGAATTGGAGCATGTACTTTTCTTACTTCAAGTGGATAACAGAATAACAGAGACTGCTGCAAACTACTTAAAAGAACAGATTCAGAGACAGAAAAGGCTTTATTCTGTTAAGTCTGACAGCAGATATGTTCCAAAGTACAGAAATCACAATGATGATATTGTTGATATGAAGCCTAATACTGCACAGATCAGAACATATCTTGGTATTAAGGGGCTTGAATTCAATCTAGAGTCTAACAAAGCTTATGTCATAAGACTAGATCGGGAGTTGAGAAAAGCAAAGATTAATGATCTCAGAGCTGCAATATTTCAAACTTGGTGAAGATACTGCAGAGCTTAAAGATGTCAAACGGAGAATGATTGATGAACTCAGATATGCTGAGAAATGTTTGTTGAAAAATTATCTCAGAACAACTCCTGACATCAGAGAGATCAGAAAATGATGAAGCCAAGTCAAAGATCTACAACTACTTAAATTCTGATGTGTATACAGACCAAAGTTGTTATCAGAAGTTGAATTGGTAAAAGCTTTAAGGACTGTAAGTTGTAGTTATCTTGTCTATTTCTCATGCATTTGTACTTAATGTTTTTGACATCATCAAATATCTGTTAAACTTGTATATTTTGCTAATTTACAAGTTGGGGGAGATTGTTAGATATATTTGATAATGTCATGGCTAATATGTTTTATGTTTAGATTTCAGATCTTATTTGAACAGAACAAATCAGTACTTAACTGATCAGTACTTATATTGGACGTCAGAACTTAAGGGATATCAGTACTTATGTTATCAGGAGATAAGCATCAGGAGATAGATATCAGAACTTAAGTGTTGAAGGATGATCAGATAAGGACAGTAGCTGATTAAGTTAAGAAGATCAAGATAAACATAAGAAGAGATATGCATAAAGAAGGAATTCCGTGAAGAATGGAATACTTGGAATAGAAGATATCTGATTGATATATTTAGGAAGCAGAATTATATTCCATATCAATTAGCGATTATCTTGTAACTGTGTAGTATATAAACACAGACATAGGGTTTACACTATAAGTGTTATCATTATCGAGAATATTATTCACTGTAAACCTAGCAGCTCTCGTGATATTTTGTTCATCACTGAGAGATAACAGTTCCAGATTGTAACAGAGTTTATTGTTTCAATAAAGTTTATTTTCTGTTACATAAGTTCTTGAAGTTTGATTTGATTGTAATAAACACTGTATTCACCCCCTCTACAGTGAAAGTGTGACCTAACACAATAATTTGCTCATGGAATTCTATTCAACACATACTTCTATCTACCCTTCGTTTTACCCAAATCCGATTAACGGATTGAAAGTTATGCAATAGTCAAGTAAACACAGAATATATAGACCGATAGTCAATTAACAAGTCACATATGGCATATAATGCATCACGTAATCAATGATATATCATTTATAAAGAAGTCTCGGGTCATAAATAGGCTTTCTGGTATTTAAAATAATTTTTAAAATATTTTTCGGAATTAAAACGGGTCGTTGGATCAATTTCGGGTTAATAAACAGGGTTCGGTTGGCCAATTCTGACTCCGAAATAATTTTAGAATAATTATCGAGCCTTGAAAATAATTTAGAATAATATTTTAAAGCTCGAAACTATTTTTCAGAATTTTTAAATTATTTTTAAATAATTAAATCTAATTAAATAATTAATTAAAATCAATTAATAATTAATTAAATCAATTAATCAATTAATTTTCAAATTAATTGACCAATTAATCAATTAGAAATTAACTGAAATTAATTAACTAATTAATTTAGATTTATTTGTGAATTAAAAATAATTTTCAGAATTAAAATAATAATTTTTAGAATTTTCAGAAATTAAAAACGAATTTTTATAATAAAAATAAATAGGAAATATGATTTTTAAAACAGAAATCCAATTTTTGCAAAGTCTGGAAACTACAGGGACCAAACTGCATCGTTTTCAAAACTATAGGTACTAAACTGTAATTTTCAGGGGGTCGCCGGAAAACAGTTGGTGATGGCCGGAGAACACGTTCCCGGCGTCCTCACCCCACCAACACCTCCAGATCACATCTACAGGTTACCAGGAACACAACCATGCAATCAAACAACCTAACAATCCCTGAGTTGGCCGAATTTGGCCGTGAAATTTTCCAGTTTCCGGCGAACATCGGAAAACTTCAAAACACAACTCCCTTCTCTACAGACCTCGTTGGTTCATGAAACTTATACGACTAGATTGCAAATTTCACAGAGAACACAACCCATTATAACACAACATCAATCTATCACAGAATAAGAAACCCCCAAATTTCAATTAAGAACATTCATACGGGTTATAAACCCTAATTTTAAAATTCGAAAATCAAACTCAAATTTGAACATGTTATTGAACTCCAAATCAGACGTATGACATATGAAAATCATCAGGAAAACAAGCTCTACAACATGCAATCATCAAATCATACAAACAATCATCCGAACAAAAATTCATATTTTTAATAAAATAAATTCGAAAATAAATAAATTTTTAGAAAAAAATAACCTTAATTTCTGCAGGTGTATGGATTACAGAATCTGGTAGAGCTCTTCAAGACCTTCAGATTGGTTACTCGAGCTTTCCAAACCGAATTCAATAACACCTCCAAATGCTTGTTTGATTCTTAGAACAGTTTTAGGAAATTAGGGGTTTTCTCTGAAAATTATATAATTATCTGTCTGCAATTGATTTTGATACGAAATAAAATACGGTAAAAGGCTATTTATAATTACGGAAAATTAGTATCCCGTTGGATCATTCCGGATATAAAACGGTACGTTTATTTTTAAAAACTGATCCAAACGGTATCGATTTTTCGGATAATTATCCAAATCAGTACAATTTGTACTGCGGTCTTGGTCTCAGCGCCTGGTTACACGTATTACGAAGTGATAATTGTGATAGTTTAATAAAAGCTCCCGTTTATCGAAAATACGGGTTTTATTGATAATTAAACGAATATTGTATCGAAAATGTTGCGCCGGGACCCGCGCAGGACAAACCGTACGCCGGATCAAAAAAGTCGAAACATGGAAAATGCTCGGAATATTACAATTGGGTTAGGAAGGAGTTCTCGAAAGAGTTTCGGGTTCCAAAAACATAACAACGGTTGACGTCGGTTGGTTCCCGTTTTTAAAAAATAGATTTTAATTACCCGGAAAAAGATTTTAGAAATTTCAGATGATTCTTATAAATCCATAAACCAACATAAAAATAATTAGGAAGATATGACAATTATCTAATATTTTATTTTGGACATATAAAAATTAAAATACTCAATTAATATTATTTTTGAATAACCAAGTACAGATAACACTTTAACAATTAACTCACAGAATAGATACTGAACACACATAATAATTATAATAGCAAAAATAATTATACGATATATCCCGGATATTACAATAGCTGCCTACAGACAGCTACCAGAAAGACTAGTGTTCAAATAGAAAGGAGATGGGGAAAGAACCTGGCCTCTTTACAGAATTCTGAATGAAGGCTACTATACCTTGATTAGAGTCTACTCAGCCATACAAAGGGATTCTGGCTTTATCAGGACTTCCAAGACTGAGATTCTCAACAAGATTGCCAACATAAGGAAAACTTGGAGGGAGCCCAATGCTTTGCCTAGAACATTACTCATTCAAGAAAGAGGAATTACAATTCACAAATCACCTCATTGGTTGATGGAGTTCAGAGACAACAAAGGAGTCAGAAGATTTTTCAGAATTGAAGATCAGCTCAAGATTGCCAGTAATGAAACTCTCAAGGATATGCAATCTAAGTTAGACATCAATGAAGAAGATGAAGCTGAATTTTACAGACAACTTCAACTTCAAATAGAGGAGAATGACAGGAGGCTAGGAAAGAAAACAAGGAATCAAAGGAAAAGAAACTAATTTGCTCAGGCTAAAGGAGCACCCTTGGAAACAATGTAACTCTTCAATTCCATCTCAGCATACACATTTTTGTAGCACTTTTGAATTTCTGTTTTATTACAGTTTATATATTTGTCAAGTGTTTTGTTATCATCAAGCTAAACCCAAATTTATGCATGCAGTTCTAGTAGACATAAATAGGGGGAGATTGTTAGGAATATGTGTATTAGTTTGATGATAAGTTAAACAAAACACTTAAGTAGAAATCTAGTGTTTGTAGCCTCAACGGATAAGACCATCTTGACTATCCGTTGAAGGAGTAGCTTTACTTAGCAATAAGTTTAGTATTGTAGCACATTTCATTCTCTGGATTCAAGTTGTAATTCTTAGATGTTGTAGGAAATTATCAGTCATGTTGACTACCAATGGATATGCAAATAGGAGGGCTAATTGTAAATATTTCATGCCTTGTAATTTTGTATAAGTGAAGAAGTATCAACGGATATTGAAGACCTTCAACGGATAAGAAACAAAGCTTCAACGGATGTCTCTAATGCTTCAACGGATAATATCCATCAACGGATAAGTGCTTCAACGGATAAAGACTTCAACTGATAATGCATCAACGGATAAGCTTCAACGGATAAAGCCTCAACGGATAAGGCATCAACGGATGAAAGCTTCAACGGATGCTTAGTTCATTAGCAGTTGATAGTGACAATTCACAAGCTGACAGAGGCACATGGGTTGACAGAGATAAACTGGAATGTGGAAGCCTCTAGGAGGAATCAAGAAAAATGCAGCATTTCCATTCTGATGCAAACAAGGAAGTATTCAAAGATTCACAGATTATCCTAGATTGCATTGGATAGAGAAATGAAGAAGAAACATGTGAAGAATCTTTTTAATTGTATTTTACAGTTTTGTCTTCACTTGTAAACTTGGTGATATATAAACCAAGTAGCAGCTAGTAATTAGACATGAATTTTTTCTGAGCTGCTTAGAAATATCCAGAGAGAAACTCATCTAGTTTGTACTAGGAAGCAGCTGTGATTTAATTCTTTGAATCACAGATTTTCTGAAATACACATCTCTGGTGGAACAACAAATCCACCAGAAAGTTTTAAGTTCTTTGTGTTCTTTACATTTGTGTTTGAATATATATCTGTCTGTATTAGCTTCAAGCAATTCACACACTTGTTCTCAAAAACACTTAGCCTTAGAAACTGCTCAAAACTTGAAAAAGTTTTGAGATTTACATTCAACCCCCCTTCTGTAAATCTCATTGTTAGTCCACTGGGAATAACAAGATTGTTAGATATATTTGATAATGTCATGGTTAATATGATTTATGTTTAGTTTTCAGATCTTACTTAAACAGGACAAATCAGTACTTAACTGAAATCAGCACTTATACTGAAGTCAGAACTTAAGTCATCAGTACTTAAGGTTCAGGAGATATTTATCAGAAGATAATATCAGGACTTAAAGGAAACGTTCAGATAAGGAAGGTGGCTGATTGATTAAAGAGAAGATCAAGACAAACGTAAGAAGAGATATGCATGAAGAAGGAATTCTATGAAGAATAGAATACTTGGAAGAAAAGATATCTGATTGATATATTTTAGGAAGCAGAATTATATTCCATATCAATTAGCGATTATCTTGTAACTGTGTAGTATATAAACACAAACATAGGGGTTTACACTATAAGTGTTATCATTATCGAGAATATTATTCTTTGTAACCCTAGCAGCTCTCGTGATATTTGTTCATCACTGAGAGAGGACAGTTCCGCATTGTAACAGAGTTTATTGCTTTGAATAAAGTCTGTTTTTCTGTTACTTGTGTTATTAGAATTCGATTTGATTGTGCTATACACTGTATTCAACCCCTTTCTACGGTGTGTGTGACCTAACATTTTACAATTTTAAAAGTTAAGACTTTAGCATTTTTTAAAGTAAGACTTTGGCATTTTTCATAATATAGTTAAAAATTATATAAGTTATGGACGAATTTTTTGTGTTAGCGGAGAAAAAAAATATTTACTATATTTTTTTTAAAAAGTATTTAATTAAAAAAAATATATACTCAGTTTTGTTGTAAAAATTATTAAAATATGGACTACTAAAAACGTAAAAGAGATATGTTAAAATATGAGTTAAGAGACTTTTAATTGGTTAAATGTGAGAGAAAGAAAACTAAAACTAAAATAAAATGATATTTTATTATATAAAATAATTATTATAATAAACCGTTTATGTTATAAAAATTCAAAATTGAACAAATTTGGAGGGCGCGTAGCGCGGGCAAAAAGTTCCTAGTTGTTTAGAATATTACTCTCTCCGTCCCATTAGATACTTAACATTTGAAATAAAAAGTTCGGCACGTATTTTATGACTCGTATTTAGTATAGTTTAATAAGTTATTTTTAAAAAAAAAAAATTCTAAATAAAAGTTCAAACATTAAACTTTTATTGGAAAAAAATAAATAAAAATAAGTTATGAAACTATACATAAGAATATTAAAATACATTTTAGACTCTCTATTTCATATATTAAGCCTTATATTAGGTGTCGAACTCTGTATTTTAAGCGTGAAAATCTAGCTAGACGTAATATATTTTCCCAACACTATGTAAACCCTTTTCACTATTAGTTGAGAATTTGAGTTGTGCGTGAACCGGCATGGACACTTGATTTTAAAAAGAAAGGACTTTGGGCTGTGCTGGTTTGCTAGGGACTCGGATTAGCGGATAAAAAGATGTTAATTGAAAAAGTGGTGGATGGGAGAATGACAAATGTAAATGTACGCTGATAAGCCTCAAATAAAATAATAAGAGAAAATTATTACTAACACTAGTAAACTAAATGATACTCCAATGAAAGATGATTCTAGAAGATACAACGTATCCCGCCCGGCCTCCGCGTCCCAACTCAATTCGACTACGTAATACAATCACTACACCCCCTA